>NC_042968.1:93845603-93938103 GCF_901001165.1 Salmo trutta | reverse complement strand
CAAAAACGCTGGGTTGTCTCAAGTTCCTGGTTGGCTCGCACCGACTGGCCATTGTACTGGAGGTGGAACCCAATCAGGGTGCAGAACGCCTTCCAGAACTGGGAGGGGGAACTGTCCTCGGGCAGTCCATGGATCCGGAAGACGTGCTGCACCACGAGCTGGGCCGTCTCCTTGGCCGTGGGTAGTTTGGGGGAGAGGAATGAAATGGGCGGCCTTGGAAAACCGGTCGACCACAGTCAGGATGGCAGTGTTACCCTCAGACGGAGGGAGACCCGTGATGAAATCTAGGGATATGTGGGACCAGGGACGGTGAGGGACAAGCAGAGGTTGCAGGAGGCCAGCCGGAACTTGCCGAGTAGTCTTGTTCAGAGCACACACTGTGCAAGCGGCGACGGCAGGCCAGTCTGGAGGAATGCGGGCCCACTCCAGGACCGTGGAGCGGACTGCGCCAGGCACGAACATCCGGTTATCGGGATCATCACAGGTCTCCCCTCGTCTGAGGGCAACACTTGCCATCCTGACTGTGGTCGACCGGTTTTCAGCTGGGAACGCTGTGCCTCCCGGACCTGTTTCCCTATACCCCAGCTGAGTGCCGTCGCCAGGCACAAGGTGGGAAGGATGGTCTCGGGCTCCGGAGTAATAGCCGTGGGGCTATAAAGGTGAAACAGTATATCTGGCTTAACATTCTTGGATCCAATATGAGAGGGAGAAGTTGAACCGTCTGAACAGCAAGGCCCATCTAGCTTGTCTGGAGTTGAGGCGTTTGGTAGTGTGGAGATACTCCAGATTTTTGTGGTCAGTCCATATGATGAACAGATGTTCCGCCCCTTCCAGCCAGTGCCTCCATTCCTCCAATGCCATCTTCAGTGCAAGAAACGTACAATTTTCCCAATTCGTGGTTTTTTTCCCCCCCCGTGGCGTTGAGGCGTTGAGGCGAAGAAGGCCCAGGGATGTAGCTTCAGGACCAGGGCAGAACGCTGGGACAGGACCGTCCCTGCTCCTACATCCGACGCATCGACCTCCACCACGAACTGACGGGAAGGGGTCAGGATGAACCAGGATGGGGTGAAGCAGTGTTTGAGGTCTGAGGCCAATCCTACACTGCTCTCACCTTCTCAGGATCCATCTGGACAATACCAGCAGAGATGATGTAGCCCAGAAAAGGGGATGGTGGAGCAATGGAACTCGTACTTCTCTGCCTTGACAAACAGATGGTTCTCCAGGAGGTGTTGAAGAACCAGTCGGACGTGGAGCACATGTTCTTGGGGGGGAGCGGGAGAAAGACGAGGATGTAATCAATAGTAGACGAAGACGAACCATTTCAACATGTCACTGAGAACATAATTTACCAGAGCCTGGAACACAGCAGGGTCGTTGGTGAGGCTAAAGGGCATGACCAGATATTCGTAATGGCAGCTGGCCGTGTTGAAGTCGGTCATCCACTCGCCCCCCTCTCATATCCGCACCAGGTGGTAGGCATTCTATAGATCCAGCTTGGAAAACATGGTGGTCCCCTGGAGCAGCTCGAAGGCTGAGGAGATGAGTGTTAGCCAGTAGCGGTACTTCACAGTTACCGTATGTCATTGAGTCCCCGGTAGTCGATGCACAGGCGCAGGGTCTTGTCCTTCTCCACAAAGAAGAACCCTGCGCTGGCGGGGAAAAGGACAAAGGACGTATAAATCCTGCTGCTAGGGAGTCCCCAATGTATGTGCCCATAACCTTGATCTCCGGTGGCGACAGCGAATACAGTCATTCTCAGAGCGGAGTGTTGCTAGGGAAAAGGTCTATCCCGCAGTCATATTGTCGGTGAGGCCGAAGTGAAGTGGCCCAGGTCTTGTTGGACACTTCTGGAAAGTCCTGGTACTGGCGGAGAGGTCCGGGGCAGGTCGCGCTGACATCAGACACTGGGCGTGGCAGAATGGACTCCAGCCCATGATGGCACCAGTAAGAGCGTCTGCTAAATGACTTAAATGTTAAATGTTAAAATCAAATCAACATTGTATTTGTCACGTACACATGGTTAGCAGATGTCATTACGAGTGTAGCGAAATGCTTGTGCTTCTAGTTCCGACAGTGCAGTAATATCTAACAAGTAATCTAACAAATTCCCCAACAACTATCTAATACACATAAGTCTAAAGTGGTGAATGAGAAAATGTACATGCAAGTATATGGATGAGCGATGGCCGAGCGGCACAGGTGCAATAGATGGTATAGAATACAGTATATACATGTGATATGAGTAATGTAAGATATGTAAACATAACTAAAGTGGCATCATTTAGAGTGCATTGTAGAAAGTGACTAGTGATCCATTTATTAAAGTGGCCAGTGATCAGGTCTCAATTCAGGCAGCAGCCTCTCTGAGTTAGTGATGACTGTTTAACAGTCTGATGACCTTGATATAGAAGCTGTTTTTCAGTCTCTCGGTCCCAGCTTTGATGCATCTGTACTGACCCTGCCTTCTGGATGGTAACGGTGTGAACAGGCAGTGGCTCGGGTGGTTGTTGTCCTTGATGATCTTTTTGGCCTTCCTGTGACATCGGGTGCTGTAGGTGTCATGGAGGGCAGGTAGTTTGCCCCCGGTGATGCGTTGTGCAGACCGCACCACCCTCTGGAGAGCCTTGTGGTTGCCGTACCAGGAGTTGCCGTACCAGGCTGTGATACAGCCCGACAGGATGCTCTCGATTGTGCATCTGTAAAAGTTTGTCAGGGTTTTGAGTGACAAGCCAAATTTCTTCAGCCTCCTGAGGTTGAAGAGGCGCTATTGTGCCTTCTTCACCACACTGTCTGTGTGAGCGGACCATTTCAGTTTGTCTGTGATGTGTACGCTGATAAACTTACAACTTTACACCTTCTCCACTGCTATCCCTTTGATATGGTTAGAGGGGTGCTCCCTCTGCTGTTTCCTGAAGTCCATGATCACCTCCTTTGTTTTGTTGACATTGAGTGAGAAGTTGTTTTCCTGACACCACACATTACGAGTGCCATCACCTCCTCCCTGTAGGCTGTCTCGTCGCTGTTGGTAATCAAGCCCACTACTGTTGTGTCGTCTGAAAACTTGATGATTTATTTATTTATTTCACCTTTATTTAAAACCTCTTTGGGCTAGGGGGCAATACTTTGATGTCCGGATGAAAAGCCTGCCCAAAGTAAACTGCCTGTTACTTAGGCCCAGAAGCTAGGATATGTATATAATTGGTAGATGTGGATAGAAAACACTCCAAGGTTTCTAAAACTGTTACAATAATGTATGTGGGTTTAACAGAACTGATATGGCAGGCTAAACCCTGGAGACAAACCACAAACCAAACCATCCAACAACAAAAAAGTGAATCCTTTCCATTGCCTGTCATGTTTATTATGAAACCCTCCCAGATTACAGTTCCCGGGGCTTCCACTAGATGGCAACAGTCTTTAGAAAGAGTTTCAGGCTTGTTTTTGGAAAAATTAGCTAGAATTTGTAGTTTTTCTAAGTGGCTCCTATTTTGCCTGTAGTGTTTTCATGCGCGTGGATGAGAGCGCGTTCTTTGTTGTTTATCTCCGGTAAAAACAATAACGATTCTCCGTCTTAAATTGTATCATTTATTTACGTATTAGGGTACCTGAAGTTTGATTATAAACGCGGTTTGACTTGTTTGGTGAAGTTTATAGGTAATGTTTGGGATTCATTTTGCATGCATTTTGAAGGAGGGAAACCGGTGGATTATTGAATGAAGTGCGCCAGCTAAACTGAGTTTTTAGGGACATAATGAAGGACTTTATCGAACAAAATGACCATTTGTGATGTAGCTGGGACCTTTTGGAGTGCCGACAGATGAAGATCTTCTAAGGTAAGGCATTTATTATATCGCTATTTCTGACTTTCGTGGCGCACCTGCCTGGTTGAAAAATGTTTTTGGAAGGGCGGGCAGGTGTGGGCAGCAATCGGTTGAAGAGCATGCATTTAGTTTTACTTGCATTTGAGTTGGTGGCGTGCATGGCCACACAGTCGTGGGTAAACATGGAGTACAGGAGGGGGCTGAGCACGCACCCTTGTGGGGCCCCAGTGTTGAATGGTCAGTGAAGTGGAGATGTTGTTTCCTACCTTCATCACCTGGGACGGCCAGTCAGAAATTCCAGGACCAAATTGCACAGGGCGGGGTTAGGACCCAGGGCCTCCAGCTTGATGATGAGCTTGGAGGGTACTATGGTGTTGAATGCTAAGCTGTAGTCAATGAACAGCATTCTTACATAGGTATTCCTTTTGTCCAGGTGGGATAGGGCAGTGTGCAGTGTGATGGCGATTGCGTCGTCTGTGGACCTGTTGGGCGGTATGCAAACTGAAGTGGGTCTAGGGTGGCAGATAAGGTAGAGTTGATATGATCTTCTCAAAGCACTTCATGATGACAGAAGTGAGTGCTACCGGGGCGGTAGTCATTTAGTTCAGTTATGTTTGCCTTCTTGGGTACAGGAACAATGGTGGACATCTTGAAGCATGTGGGGACAACATACTTGGATAGGGAGCGATTGAATATGTCCATAAACACACCAGCAAGCTGGTCTGCACATGTTTTGAGGATGCGGCCGGGGATGCCATCTGGGCTTGTATCGCTGGAGCCAGGAGAATCCCAATACCACGGGAATCTGAGGAGACTTGATGAGCAGGAATTGAATACAGGACCGCAGAGAATTCGAATGACTGTATGTTAAACACATCAACTAATAATAAAGAGTTAGACGACAGCTAGTTCCTCTCTAAGATTATATAATGTCATATAACAGTCATCAGACTTGATTTGATGTGTTATTAAGCCAGTGTGTTCATTTAGCTCAGATAAACAAAGGTTCTTTAAATGTCTTTACCATAGTAAACTGCACACACGCTCTCGCACACACACACACACACACACACACACACACACACACACACACACACACACACACACACACACACACACACACGCACACACGCACGCACGCACGCACACACACACACACACACACACACACACACACACACACGCACACACACACACACGCACACCTTCTGTGGAGGAAGATATTGTGGAAGACGTCTATTGTTGTAATAAATACTGTCCCTTTAAAAACTCATTGATGACATCACAGCTATTATGAGTTCACCTGTCATTGTTAGCTGGGTAGCTTGATGTTGTGATATAGCTGTATTTTCACCTGTCATTGTTAGCTGGGTAGCTTGATGTTGTGATATAGCTGTATTTTCACCTGTCATTGTTAGCTGGGTAGCTTGATGTTGTAATATAGCTGTATTTTCACCTGTCATTGTTAGCTGGCTATCTGTTAGCTGGCTATCTTGATGTTGCTAGCTACCTGTATTTTCACCTGTCATTGTTAGCTGGCTATCTTGATGTTGCTAGCTACCTGTATTTTCATATCAGTATTGGATCAGCCAGCCAGTCAGCCAGTCCAGACAGGCAACCAGCTAGTCCAACCAGTCGTCCCAGCCAGTCCAGCCAGTCAGTCAGTCAGCCAGTAAGTCAGCCCAGCCAGCCAGCCAGCCAGACAGTAAGTCAGCCCAGCCAGCCAACCAGCCAGCCAGCCAATCAGTCACCCAGACAGTAAGTCAGCCAGTCAGCCCAGCCAGTCAATCAGTCAGCTAGTCAGTCCAGCCAGTCAGTCAGCCAGACAGTAAGTCAGCCAGTCAGCCCAGCCAGTCAGCCCAGCCAGTCAGTCAGCCAGACAGTAAGTCAGCCCAGCCAGCCAGCCAGCCAGCCAGTCACCCAGACAGTAAGTCAGCCAGTCAGCCCAGCCAGTCAATCAGTCAGCTAGTCAGTCCAGCCAGTCAGTCAGCCAGACAGTAAGTCAGCCCAGTCACCCAGACAGTCAGCCAGCCCCTAAGCCAGGCAGCCAGCAAGCCAGACCAGTCAGCCAGTCAAGCCAGCCAGTCATACAGTCCAGCCAGTCAAGCCAGCCAGTCATACAGACACTTCAGTCAGCCAGCCAGCCACTCAGCTAGACAGCCACTCAGCCAGTCAGCCAGCCAGTGTCTGTATGTGTGTGAGCATGTGCAAGACTCTGTAGAGCAGAGCTGTGAGCCAGCCAGCCAGTCACAAAGCCAGGCAGACCAGTCAACCAGACTAGTGAGCCCAGTCCAGTCCAGTCAGTCCAGTCAGCCAGACAGTCAAGCCAGACATTCAGACAGCCAGTCCAGTCCAGCCTGCCAGGCAGCCAGCCACTCAGCCAGGCAGCCAACCATTCCAGCCAGCCAGACAGTCAAGCCAGACATTCAGACAGCCAGTCCAGCCAGAAAGTCAAGCCAGACCTTCAGACAGCCAGTCCAGCCTGCCAGCCAGCCACTCTGCCAGGCAGCAAGCCAGTCAGCCAGACAGTCCAGCCAGCTACTCAGCCAGCCAGGCACCCATCTCTCTCTCTCTCTCTCTCTCTCTCTCTCTCTCTCTCCTCTCTCTCTCTGTGTCTCTCTCTGTCTCTCTCTCTCTCTCGTCTCTCTCTCTCTCTCTCTCTCTCTCTCTTCGTCCTCTGTGTTTTCCGCATCACTTACCTAACAGAAGTCATGTGGGTCTCTCTGAGGTCTCAGTGTTTAAAGAAGACTAAAACACCTCTTGCACCACTGTGGTGTCTTTGTACATCACTGAACGCCCCCCGCCCCCCCTTTATCTCCCATTCAACTACATCCCCTGGCGACACACACGCAAAACCCCTGTAGATATGGCATTAATTGGTTGAGAGAGGAAAGTCATTATCTCAGGTAATTAATACCTTGGGTAGAGAGAGAGAGAGAGAGAGAGGAGAGAGAGAGAGAGAGAGAGAGAGAGAGAGAGAGAGAGAGGAGAGAGAGAGAGAGAGAGAGAGAGAGAGAGAGAGAGGTAGAGAGAGAGGTAGAGAGAGAGGTAGAGAGAGAGGTAGAGAGAGAGAGAGAGAGATGTAGCGTCGCGTGAGAGAGAGAGACAAAGACAGAGCGAGAACCAGAGAGAAACAGACAGATATAGAGCGAGCGAGAGAGAGAGAGACAGACAGAGAGACAGTGTGTGTTTTAATTGGAGGGGCCAGGCTCTCGAAGGCAATCACACCACACACACACACACACACACACACACACACCCACACACACACACACACACACACCATATTTGAAACTGAAGAACCACACTAATATTCAGAACACTCTTAGAAGTCACTGCCCCCTCATATAACTTTAAATATGCAAACAGATGGATTAAAAGTTAATTTACATTGTAATACTTCTGACAGCCATTTCCTGACTTTATAGCGTTCCCAGAAAGAATGGATTATTGAGTCATTATTAGTTTTACACTTATGACATGACTCTGTTGTTGTGCTGCAGAATTGCGTCTCTTGCATAATGAAGTCAATACATTAGTTTATACTGGATTCATTAAATGTAATTAGTTCTGTTTCAACATTCCCTCCATCGTGTGCCAATATCAGCTCTTTTTAAGTCTTGGTTCCAATAGTTTATAAGAGATTGTCAGTTGGATTGTTTTGATTGTTTTGAAGTCCAAAACATTTCAAATATAAATTTGGTGATATGAAACGTATAAGATGTATGTATTTGTAAATATCTACATTGGTCAGTCCATAATAGCTTTTTAATATTCCCATGTGGACCAATTTATCGGTGAATTCTGAAAAGCGATCAAAGGATTGTTCAATAGGGGTTGTGTTTTTTTAGGGACTGATATTGGTTCTTATGGAAACAGTTTCATTTTCTTCCATATTGTTAAAGTGTTCATAGCCAATCAGCCAACCAGAAATTTTTTGTTGAAAAAAACCAGCACATATGAAGTTCCTATTGTTCTTAGCTGTCACGTCCTGACCAGTAAAGGGGTTATTTGTTATTGTAGTTTGGTCAGGACGTGGCAGGGGTGTGTTTGTTTAGAGTGTTTCTGGGTTTGTTGGGTTATGTTCTTGTTAGTCTATTTCTATGTTAGTTCTAGTATGTCAATTTCTATGTGGTGTTTGTTGGGTTGACCTTCAATTGGAAGCAGCTGCTCCTAGTTGCTTCTAATTGAAGGTCCTATTTAAGAGGGGTGTTTTTTTCTATGGGAATTTGTGGGTAGTTGTTTCTTGTATAGCTGCATGCCTTACAGGACTGTTTGTCGTCGTTTTTGTATACTTTTCTTTTGGTTTTCCTTCTTTCTGCCAATAAAAAAGAAGATTAGTATACAGACTCCCGCTGCATTTTGGTCCACTTTATACGACGGCCGTGACAGCTGTATCCTTTGAAAATAGACATGTGAAAAGATTCTGGGTATGAGCAGGCACGTCTTCAATATGTACTCATTATTCCGCTTTAGTGCATTTAACAAATGTATTTGTTTACCTTTATTTAAATAGGCAAGCCAGTAAAGAACAAATTCTTATTTTTAATGACGGCATAGGCACAGTGGGTTAACTGTCTTGTTCTAGGGGCAGAACGATAGATTTTTAACTTGTCAGCTCGGGGATTCAATCATGCAACCTTTCGGTTACTAGGCCAACGCTCTAACCTCTAGGCTACCTGTTGCCCCACGTAATAGCCTTGGGTGGCTATTCTAAGTCTGGAAGGTTAAAACCACACTCGGACTTAGGGAGAAACTTTCCCTGTATAAAGTCTGTTATGGCAGATGTATACTTTGTTTTAAAGAATGTCTTCGGTGGGGTAATTGGTATAAATATGAACACTTTGGGAGCCATGCCATTCTGAAGAGGTTTATTGTGCCTGGTAAGATTCATGGGAAGATTGTTCCATTTAACCCTTGTGTGGTGTTCGGGTCTGTGGGACCCATTTTCAATGTTTGCTAAAAGAAAAATTATACAATTAATTATTTTTTTTCAACTTGAGACTCATTGGCCTTGACTCATTTTCTGTGAAGAACATGTAAAATAACACATTTTCATTAAGTGCACACTGTGGACCCCCCTATACATTTATATTACATATGTGGTGTTCGGGTCCACTGGACCCCCCCTACACATTTATATTACATATGTGGTGTTCAGGTCCACTGGACCCATTGTCACACCCTGATCTGTTTCACCTGTCTTTGTGATTGTCTCCCCCCCTCTCCAGGTGTCGCCCATCTTCCCCATTATCCCCTGTGTATTTATACCTGTGTTCTCTGTTTGTCTGTTGCCAGTTCGTTTTGTATCGTCAAGCCTACCAACGTTTTTCCCTCCGTTCCTGTCTCTCGATGTCACGGTTGTCGTCGGTAATGGAGGACCAAAACGCAGCAGGTATGTGCAGGCTCATCTTGATGTTTATTTATTTTCAAAATGAACATACAAAAATAACAAAACGAAACTACGAACAACAAAACAGTCTGGTAAGGCACAAGGCTAAGCACAGAACAATCTCCCACCAAAATACAAGACAAACACACCCAACTAATATAGGACTTCCAATCAAAGGCAACACCAAACAGCTGCCTTCAATTGGAAGTCCAACCCCAATTAACTCAACATAGAAACACACACACTAGACTAACCATAGAATACATGAAAACCAAACAGTGCCCAAAAACCCCAGAATACTTAAATCAAATGCCCCTTCAACAAACACACCACCCCGAACCACATAAAACGAATACCCTCTGCCACGTCCTGACCAAACTACAATACCAATGAACCTTATACTGGCCAGGACGTGACAGTACCCCCCCCTTAAAGGTGCTAACCCCAGAAGCACCTTACAAAAACAAAAAACAAAAAACAAACCACAACCCCAAACAACAAAACAAAATTTCCCCTCTACTAAAAGGGAGGGAAGGGAGGGTGGCTGCCGTCAACAACGGCACTGTGCTACACCCCCCCTCCCCAACCCACCTATATCAGGAGGTGGCTCCGGTTCTGGCCGTTCCAGGCAGTCTGGCTAGTCTGGCAGCTCGGGGCAGTCTGGCCAGTCTGGCCGCTCGGGGCAGTCTGGGCAGTCTGGCGGCTCGGGGCAGTCTGGGCAGTCTGGCGGCTCGGGGCAGTCTGGGCAATCTGGCGGCTCGGGGCAGTCTGGTGGCTCGGGGCAGTCTGGCGGCTCGGGGCAGTCTGGGCAGTCTGGCGGCTCGGGGCAGTCTGGGCAGTCTGGCGGCTCGGGGCAGTCTGGGCAGTCCGGCGGCTCGGGGCAGTCTGGGCAGTCCGGCGGATCGGGGCAGTCTGGGCAGTCCGGCGGCTCGGGACAGTCTGGGCAGTCCGGCGGCTCGGGGCAGTCTGGGCAGTCCGGCAGTTCGGGGCAGTCTGGCCACTCCGGCAGTTCGGGGCAGTCTGGCCACTCCGGCAGTTCGGGGCAGTCTGGCCATTCCGGCAGTTCGGCGCAGTCTGGCCACTCCGGCAGTTCAGCGCAGTCTGGCCACTCCGGAAGTTCAGCGCAGTCTGGCCACTCCGGCGACTGTTGACTGGCGGGCAGCTCCGACGACTGTTGACTGGCGGGCAGCTCCGACGACTGTTGACTGGCGGGCAGCTCCGACGACTGTTGACTGGCGGGCAGCTCCGACGACTGTTGACTGGCGGGCAGCTCCGACGACTGTTGACTGGCGGGCAGCTCCGACGACTGTTGACTGGCGGGCAGCTCCGACGACTGTTGACTGGCGGGCAGCTCCGATGACTGTTGACTGGCGGGCAGCTCCGACGACTGTTGACTGGCGGGCAGCTCCGACGACTGTTGACTGGCGGGCAGCTCCGGCGACTGTTGACTGGCGGGCAGCTCTGGCGACTGTTGACTGGCGGGCAGCTCTGGTGACTGTTGACTGGCGAGGCTGGGTTCACGCACTTGAAGCCTGGTGCGTGGTGCTGGTACTGGGCGTACCAGATTGTGAACACGCACCTCCATGCTAATGCGGGGAGCTGGCCTGGGGCTCCATTCTTGCCCCGCAAAACTCCCCTTGTGCCCCCCCCAAAAAAATTATTGGGGCGGCCTCTCGAGTTTCCTAAACTCCTCCATCGCCCTGGAAACGCTCCTCCTTAGCTCTGCCCACGTCCATCCTTCCTCCTCGTTCCTCTGCTGCTTGGTCCATAGTTAGTGGGAGATTCTGTCACGGTTGTCGTCGGTAATGGAGGACCAAAACGCAGCAGGTATGTGCAGGCTCATCTTGATGTTTATTTATTTTCAAAATGAACATACAAAATAACAAAACGAAACTACGAACAACAAAACAGTCTGACTAGGCACAAGGCTAAGCACAGAACAATCTCCCACCAAAATACAAGACAAACACACCCAACTAATATAGGACTTCCAATCAAAGGCAACACCAAACAGCTGCCTTCAATTGGAAGTCCAACCCCAATTAACTCAACATAGAAACACACACACTAGACTAACCATAGAATACATGAAAACCAAACAGTGCCCAAAAACCCCGGAATACTTAAATCAAATGCCTCTTCAACAAACACACCACCCCGAACCACATAAAACGAATACCCTCTGCCACGTCCTGACCAAACTACAATACCAATTAACCTTATACTGGCCAGGACGTGACACTCAATTGTTCCTATTTTTTTGTTTTCCAGGTTTGGACCATTCTGCCTGCCCTGACCCTGAGCCTGCCTGCTGTCCTTTATACCTTAGCCCCACCTTTCTGGATTACTGACCCCTGCCTGCCCTTGACCCGTCTTTTTCCTGCCCCTGTTCGATTTAACAAACTGTTGTTAATTCGACGTTGTCTGCATCTGGGTCTTACCTGAAACGTGATACCTGAGGGTAATAAAAGTGTGGAAAAGTGTGTGTGTAGGTGTAGGTGAAAACAAGTAAAAAATAAAACAAAAAGGTTTGCTGTGTGCCTTCCCTTTGTCTTCCTCTTCCCTGGGCCAGCTGTTTCAACGTAGCACCAAGAACCTGTCAGCCTTTCTCCTGCTTTTCTTGCACTCATTACCCTTTGTAGTGTATGAAATTACACAATGTCTTGCGGGAACCTGCGCAATGTTGTTACAATACATTATTTCGATACATTGTAAAAAATGCAGTATTTTCCCCAACTCTACCCCAGCCATGTGCAAATTGTGAGAGGGACACAACAAATAAATAGCGGCTAATAGTGGCTCCTTACCACACTCAATCAGTATGGCAAAAAAATAATCTTTGCTCAGAGGGCCTTATAATTGTTTTTGTCTCTGTCAATTTGGAATCTGACTGTCAGTTGGAAGAAGAGGATGAGTTTGATCCTTAGCCAGCTCCAGGACCAGCCCGTCAGCAATCAGCTAATCAGCAGCCTGCAGGAGGAGAAATATGGGTATCAAAAAATTATGAAATTGAATGGACTTCTTGCCGAAAGAATGAGCCTCCCTGCATGGCTGCAAGTGTGATAAGGATGCAATCAGAGCCGATGCGGATGGTGGTTACTCATGTGCAGGACATAGTCTTCTTTTCAACTGTTCATCCCAGACATCATTCTGGACTGCACTAATTTGGAGGGAAGGAGTGTTTTTGGAGAGAGATGGAAGGAGATGGACCAAACTAATTTACAGGTATACTTCGGAGTTCTTATCCTTGCTGGTGTTTTCAGCTCCAATGGGGATTTCACAGAATCCCTGTGGGATGCAGAAACTGGCAGAGAACTTTACCTTGCAACAATGTCTCTTGAAAACGTTCACATCATTTCCTGGATTAACTGCTTTAATAACCGAGACAAAAAACCAGCTCGGCGGCAGAGAGACAATCAGGTCAGTGTGGGACAAGTGGATGGACCACCTTCCCCTGTTTTACAACCCCTGGGCCCAAGGTTACTGTTGATGACCGGGTTACGCCATTTAGGGGCTGCTGCCCATTCAGGCAGTACATACCGTCTGAATCTGAAAAATATGGAATCAAGATCTGGCCTGCCTGTGATGCTGCTTCATCATATGTGTGGAACTTGCAAGTTTATATGGAAATACAGATGGGGAGCCCCTGAGCAGAACCAAGGGATGCGGGTTGTCCTGGACATGACACAGGGACTCCGTGGCCACAACATCACATGCGATTACATTTTTACTTCGCACAAGCTGGGACAGGAGCTCTTCAAGAGGAAGCTGACGATGGTAGGAACAGAATGAAAAAAAAACAAGCCAGAGCTCCCACCTCAGCAGTCGAATACATGGAACAGATCTATCAATTCCTCTAAGTTTGTCCCTAGTGTCCTACGTGCCAATGAATAGAAAAAATGTGGTACTCATTAGTACGCTGCATAGGGATGGGAGAATCTGTGGCCAGGAACATCAAAAAACAGAAATCATAATGGATTAGAATGCAACAAAAGGAGGGATGACTGGCTACAGCTGCAAAAGAAGAACCCTACGCTGGCCACTTGTGATATTCTTCAACATCTTGGACATCTCCGCTTACAACGCCTTTGTCATCTGGACGGCGTTGAACCCAGATTGGAACAGAGGGAAGCTCCAGAGGAGACAGCTTTTTCTCGTTGAGCTGGGCAAGGCATTGGTAAGACCTCCAATCCAGAGGAGGGAACATATCCCAAGGACCCCAGCTTCGGCAGCCATCGTGAGGAGGATTCAGGAGGAGGATGCTGGTTCCCCGTCTGCCCCGACCCACAGAACCATCAACTCCAATACAGGAAGTAAGTGAGAGTGATGTTGTTGCATGTGTTTGTTTGTCTAACTGTCCTACCTTGGCCTGATGAAACTATATATGTGAGTGAGTGAGATGTTAGTAACATTTCTGAACAAAGTGTTTCCATCATTCTAGATTTGCAGCCGGTAGCAACAAGAAGAAGCACTGAGATGTGTGTGGACCCAAGAAGGACAAGAAAACACAGTACACATGCTCCAAGTGCAAGAAATACATTTGAAACACACACACACACACACAGTAAAACTCTGTCCCTCATGTTGTGTGTAGACCGGGCATTAAATTGTGTTCAATGGGGCTCATTTATCATTTCCATAAAATTCTGACTGTAAAAGAAATTGTCCTTCCAATGTGTTTAGTTCAAAGCAATAAATATCAATAGTGATGAAAACCTTGTTTAATTTATATTTGTTCAAGATTACCGTGATTTATTCCAAGCATGTCTTGATTATAATTGTAAACAAATAGCGCTTTTATTAATAAATGTGATCTAGAAGAGGTAAACGGCAAATATTAACCATGTATACTGTCTATATTAACCATGCTGTCTATATTAACCATGCTGTCTATATTAACCATGTATACTGTCTATATTAACCATGCTGTCTATATTTACCATGTATACTGTCTATATTAACAATGCTGTCTATATTTACCATGTATACTGTCTATATTAACCATGCTGTCTATATTAACCATGTATACTGTCTATATTTACCATGTATACTGTCTATATTAACCATGCTGTCTATATTAACCATCTATACTGTCTATATTAACCATCTATACTGTCTATATTAACCATCTATACTGTCTATATTAACCATTTATGCTGTCTATATTAACCATTTATACTGTCTATATTAACCATGTATACTGTCTATATTAACCATGCTGTCTATATTAACCATGTATACTGTCTATATTAACCATCTATACTGTCTATATTAACCATCTATACTGTCTATATTAACCATTTATGCTGTCTATATTAACCACGCTGTCTATATTAACCATGTATACTGTCTATATTAACCATGCTGTCTATATTAACCATGTATACTGTCTATATTAACAATGCTGTCTATATTAACCATGTATACTGTCTATATTAACAATGCTGTCTATATTAACCATGTATACTGTCTATATTAACCATGTATACTGTCTATATTAACCATCTATACTGTCTATATTAACCATGTACACTGTCTATATTAACAATGCTGTCTATATTAACCATGTATACTGTCTATATTAACCATGCTGTCTATATTAACCATGTATACTGTCTATATTAACCATGTATACTGTCTATATTAACCATGTATACTGTCTTTATTAACCATGTATACTGTCTATATTAACCATGTATACTGTCTTTATTAACAATGCTGTCTATATTAACCATGTATACTGTCTATATTAACCATGCTGTCTATATTAACCATGTATACTGTCTTTATTAACCATGTATACTGTCTATATTAACCATGTATACTGTCTATATTAACCATGCTGTCTATATTAACCATGTATACTGTCTATATTAACCATGCTGTCTATATTAACAATGCTGTCTATATTAACCATGTATACTGTCTATATTAACCATGCTATCTATATTAACCATGCATACTGTCTATATTAACCATGTATACTGTCTATATTAACCATGCTGTCTATATTAACAATGCTGTCTATATTAACCATGTATACTGTCTTTATTAACAATGCTGTCTATATTAACCATGTATACTGTCTATATTAACCATGTATACTGTCTATATTAACCATGTATACTGTCTATATTAACCATGTACAGTTGAAGTTGGAAGTTTACATACACTTAGGTTGGAGTCAATAAAACTCGTTTTTCAACCACTCCGCAAATTTCTTGATAACAAACTATTGTTTTGGCAAGTCGGTTAGGACATCTATTTTGTGCATGACACAAGTAATTTTTCCAACAATTGTTTACAAACAGATTATTTCACTTATAATTCAGTGTATCACAATTCCAGTGGGTCAGAAGTTGACATAGACTAAGTTGACTGTGCCTTTAAACAACTTGGACAATTCCAGAAAATTATGTCATTGCTTTAGAAACTTCTGATAGACTAATTGACATAATTTGAGTCAATTGGAGGTGTACCTGTGGATGTATTTCAAGGCCTACCTTCAAACTCAGTGCCTCTTTGCTTGACATCATGGGAAAATCAAAAGAAATCAGCCAGGACCTCAGAAAAAAATTGTAGACCTCCACAAGTCTGGTTCATCCTTGGGAGAAATTTCCAAATGCCTGAAGGTACCACGTTCATCTGTACAAACAAGAGTATGCAAGTATAAACACTATGGGACCACACAGCCGTCATACCGCTCAGGAAGGAGACGCGTTCTGTCTCCTAGAGGTGAAAGTGCTTTGGTGCGAAAAGTGCAAATCAATCCCAGAACAACAGCAAAGGACCTTGTGAAGATGCTGGAGGAAACAGGTACAAAAGTATCTATATCCACAGTAAAACGAGTCCTATATCGACATAACCTGAAAGGCCTCTCAGCAATGAAGAAGCCACTGCTCCAAAACCGCCATAAAAAAGTCAGACTATGGTTTGCAACTGCACATGGGGACAAAGATAGTACTTTTGGAGAAATGTCCTCTGGTCTGATTAAACTAAAATAGAACTGTTTGGCCATAATGACCATCGTTATGTTTGGAGGAAAAAGGGGGATGCTCGCAAGCCAAAGAACACCATCCAACCATGAAGCACGGGGGTGGCAGCATCATGTTGTGGGGGTGCTTTGCTGCAGGAGGGACTGGTGCACTTCACAAAATAGATGGCGTCATGAGGAAATAAAATTGTGTGGATATATTGAAGCAACATCTCAAGACATTAGTCAGAAAGTTAAAGCTTGGTCGCAAATGGGTCTTCCAAATGGACAATGACCCCAAGCATACTTCCAAAGTTGTGGCAAATCAAGGTATTGGAGTGGCCATCACAAAGCCCTGACCTCAATCCTTTAGAAAATGTATGGGCGGAACTGAAAAAGCGTGTTTGAGCAAGGAGGCCTACAAACCTGACTTAGTTACACCAGCTCTGTCAGGAGCAATGGGCTAAAATTCAAACAACTTATTTTGGGAAGCTTGTGGAAGGCTACCCGAGACGTTTGACCCAAGTTAAACAATTTAAAGGCAATGCTACCAAATACTAATTGAGTGTATGTAAACTTCTGACCCACTGGGAATGTGATGAAAGAAATAAAAGCTGAAATAAATCATTCTCTCTGTCACGTCCTGACCAGTAAAGGGGTTATTTGTTATTGTAGTTTGGTCAGGACGTGGCAGGGGGAGTTTATTTAGAGTGTCTCGGGGTTTGTTGGTCTATGTGCTTATGTAAGAGGGGTGTTTGTTTAGAGTGTTCCGGAGTTTTTGGTCTATGTTCTATGTTAGTGTAATTCTATGTTCAGTCTAGTCTTTCTATTTCTATGTTTAGGTTTTGTTGATTGACCTTCAATTGGAGGCAGCTGTTCGTCGTTGCCTCTGATTGAAGGTCCTATGTATAGGGGTGTTTGTGCTATGGGGGTTTGTGGGTAGTTGTCTCCTGTTTTGTGTCTGTGCACCTGACAGAACTGTTTAGTGTCGTTCGTTGTTTTTGTATACGTGATTTGTTTGTTTTTCCTTCTTTTAAATTAATAAAGAAGATGAGTATACACGTTCCCGCTGCACCTTGGTTCAATCCTTACGACAGCCGTTACACTCTCTACTATTATTTTGACATTTCACATTCTTAAAATAAAGTGGTGATCCTAACTGACTTAAGACAGGGAATTTTTACTAGGATTAAATGTCAGGAATTGTGAAAAACTGAGTTTAGATGTGTTATGCTAAGGTGGATGCAAACTTCCGACAACTGTATGTTCACTCCCTTTGCTATGAAGCCCCTAAATAAGATCTGGTGCAACCAATTACCTTCAGAAATCACATAATTAGTTAAATAATGTCCACCTGTGTGCAATCAAAGTGTCACATGATCTGTCACATGATGTCAATATACACCTGTTCTGAAAGGCCCCAGAGTCTGCAACACCACTAAGCAAGGGGCACCACCAAGCAAGTGGCACCATGAAGACCAAGGAGCTCTCCAAACAGGTCAGGGACAAAGTTGTGGGGAAGTACAGATCAGGGTTGGGTTATAAAAAAATATCTGAAGCTTTGAACATCCCACGGAGCACCATTAAATACATTATTAAAAATGGAAAGAATATTGCACCAGAACAAACCTGCCAGAGAGGGCCGCCCACCAAAACTCACGGACCAGGCAAAGAGGGTATTAATCAAAGAGGCAACAAAGAGACCAAAGAAAACCCTGAAGGAGCTGCAAATCTTCACAGGAGAGATTGGAGTATCTGTCCATAGGACCACTTTAAGCCGTACACTCCACGGAGCTGGGCTTTACAGAAGAGTCTCCAGAAAAAAGCCATTGCTTAAAGAAAAAAATAAGCAAACACGTTTGGTGTTCGCCAAAAAGCATTGGGAGACTCCCCAAACATATAGAAGAATACTCTGGTCAGATGAGACTAAAATTGAGCTTTTTGGCCATCAAGGAAAATTCTATGTCTGGCACAAACCCAACATCTCTCATCACCCTGAGAACACCAGTGACGCATGGTGGTGGCAGCATCATGCTGTGGGGATGTTTTTCATCGGCAGGGACTGGGACACTGGTCAGAATTCAAGGAATGATTGATGGCACTAAATACAAAGATATTCTTGAGGGAAACCTGTTTCAGTCTTCCAGAGATTTGAGACTAGGACGGAGGTTCACCTTCCAGCAGGACAATGACTAAGGATACTGCTAAAGCAACACTTGAGTGGTTTGTTAAGGGGAAACATTTAAATGTCTTGGAATGGCCTAATCAAAGCCCAGACCTCAATCCAATTGAGAATCTGTGGTATGACTTAAAGATTGCTGTACACCAGTGGAACCCATCCAACTTGAAGGAGCTGGAGCAGTTTTGCCTTGAAGAATGGGCAAAAATCCCAATGACTAGATGTGCGAAACTTATAGAGACATACCCCAAGAGACTTGCAGCTGTAATTGCTGCAAAAGGTGGCTCTACAAAGTATTGACTTTGGGGGGATGAATAGTTATGCACACTCAAGTTTTTAGTTTTTTTGTCTTATTTCTTGTTTGTTTCGCAATAAAGCATATTTTGCATCTTCAAAGTGGTAGGCATGTTGTGTAAATCGAAAATGCCAAAAGGGGGGTGAATACTTTCGCAAGCCACTGTACCCATAACATGATGCAGCCACCACTATTATTGAAATTGTGGATAGTGGTACTCAGTAATGTGGTACTCATTGCCAGTTTATATGTGAAATTGGATTTGCCCCAAACATAACACTTTGTATTCAGGACAAAAAGTGACTTGCAATGCCACAATTTTTTTGCACATTTTTGAGAACCACTCTTGATATTTCCAAGCATAGTGGTGGCTGCATCAGGTTATGGGCAATGTTCCCTCAAATATTTTTGTATCACTAAGCAAATTTAAGTTCTGCTGAGCGCAAACTTGAACCTTGTGAAATTTCTGTGCAACTTCCGGCGCACGTTTACTGTGAACACTGAGGCTGAACCCTGCTTTAAGATACAGTTTTAACAGTTGTCAAGAAGGCTACTGTGGCTATTTGGTTGTAATAAAGGCCTACCAGAGTGGCCTACCATCAAAAACAATGGAGAAAATGCGTCCCAAAACATTTTAACATGGGAGTAGATGTTCTACCATTCAACTTTCTACTCTTAAACTCGGACAAAACAGAGATGCTTGTTCTAGGTCCCAAAAAACAAAGAGATCTTCTGTTGAATCTGACAATTAATCTGGATGGTTGTACAGTCGTCTCAAATAAAACTGTGAAGGACCTCGGCGTTACTCTGGACCCTGATCTCTCTTTTGAAGAACATATCAAGACTGTTTCAAGGACAGCTTTTTTCCATCTACGTAACAATGCAAAAATCAGAAACTTTCTGTCCAAAAATGACGCAGAAAAATTAATCCATGCCTTTGTTACTTCTAGGTTGGACTACTGCAATGCTCTACTTTCCGGCTACCCAGATAAAGCACTAAATAAACTTCAGTTAGTGCTAAATAGGGCTGCTAGAATCCTGACTAGAACCAAAAAATTTGATCATATTACTCCAGTGCTAGCCTCCCTACACTTGCTTCCTGTTAAGGCAAGGGCTGATTTCAAGGTTTTACTGCTAACCTACAAAGCATTACATGGGCTTGCTCCTACCTATCTTTACGATTTGGTCCTGCCGTACATACCTACACGCACGCTACGGTCACAAGACGCGGGCCTCCTAATTGTTCCTAGAATTTCTAAGCAAACAGCTGGAGGCAGGGCTTTCTCCTATAGAGCTCCATTTTTATGGAATAGTCTGCCTACCCATGTGAGAGACGCAGACTCAGTCTCAACCTTTAAGTCTTTACTGAAGACTTATCTCTTCAGTAGGTCCTATGATTAAGTGTAGTCTGGCCCAGGGGTGTGAAGGTGAACGGAAAGGCTGGAGCAACGAACCGCCCTTGCTCTCTCTGCCTGGCCGGATTCCCCTCTTTCCACTGGGATTCTCTGCCTCTACCCCTATTATGGGGGCTGAGTCACTGGCTTACTGGTGTTCTTCCATGCCGTCCCTGGGAGGGGTGCGTCACTTGAGTGGGTTGAGTCACTGACGTGGTCTTCCTGTCTTGGGTTGGCGCCCCCCCTTGGGCTGATGTAAGAAGGGCTATATAAATACATTTGATTTGATTTGATTCTAAAGTAGCAGCCAATGTGTGTTGTTCAATTTAGGCCTACATTCCATGAGACTAAACAATTAAAACATGCAGGGCTTGACATTAACCTGTTTATCTACTTGTCTTTCAGACAAGGAGGGGACTGAACATGTTGTTGTGTTGTTTGATGCAAGAAACCACTTTACAAAATAAAGAGTCGAGGCCCTGACAATAGCAATATAATCCTACTCCGATGCACTCTGCCTATTACAAAATCACTTGCAGAGTTATTTGTATAAGTCTTGAATTGTTCATTTTGTTTTCGGCATGTTGTATTGAAAGTCACTAATATTGTGTTGATTCAATCACAATTCCCACAGTACGGGGAAACCATGACAGTGTTAACAAACAAGGAAAACTTTAGAAAGCAAATGTTTAATCATGTTTCTCTGCTCAGGATGATTTGCCTTTTGTGCTGCAGTCACTGGGGAGCTCTGCACCTGTGCACATGTGTAGCTTAGAGGGAACATTGCATACAGGTATAATACATTAAGTCACAATTTATTGTCCAATATTTCCACATGTATCAGGGACGGGGGGATGGGGGGCAGTGTATACACTGAGACGTATAATAAGAGTCTGGTAGCAGCTGTTGTGATGTGTGTGTGTGTGTAGCGTGTGTGTGTAGCGTGTGTGTGTGTGTGTGTGTGTGTGTGTGTGTGTGTGTGTGTGTGTGTGTGTGTGTAGCGTGTGTGTGTGTGTGTGTGTGTGTGTGTGTGTGTGTGTGTGTGTGTGTGTGTGTGTGTGTGTGTGTGTGTGTGTGTGTGTGTGTGTGTATGTGTGTGTGTGTGTGTGCATGTGTGCTAAGGTGTGGAGAATCAGTGCAGGTGGTCAGTCCTGTTAGAATCGGAGCAGGTGGTCAGTCCTGTTAGAATCAGAGCAGGTGGTCAGTCCTGTTATAATCAGAGCAGGTAGTCAGTCCTGTTAGAATCAGAGCAGGTGGTCAGTCCTGTTAGAATCGGAGCAGGTGGTCAGTCCTGTTTAGAATCAGAGCAGGTGGTCAGTCCTGTTAGAATCAGAGCAGGTGGTCAGTCCTGTTAGAATCAGAGCAGGTGGTCAGCCCTGTTAGATTCAGAGCAGGTGGTCAGTCCTGTTAGAATCAGAGCAGGTGGTCAGTCCTGTTAGAATCAGAGCAGGTGGTCAGTAATGTTAGAATCAGAGCAGGTGGTCAGTCCTGTTAGGGTTAGAATCAGAGCAGGAGGTCAGTCCTGTTAGAATCAGAGCAGGTGGTCAGTCCTGTTAGAATCAGAGCAGGTGGTCAGTAATGTTAGAATCAGAGCAGGTGGTCAGTCCTGTTAGGGTTAGAATCAGAGCAGGAGGTCAGTCCTGTTAGAATCAGAGCAGGTGGTCAGTCCAGTTCAAGTGTTCAGCAGTCTGATGGCTTGTAGATAGAAACTGTCTCTGAGCCTGTCGGTATCAGACCTCATGCTCTGATACAGTCTGATGGCTTGTAGATAGAAACTGTCTCTGAGCCTGTTGGTATCAGACCTCGTGCTCCGATACAGTCTGCCCAACAGTAAGGGAGAGAACAGCTTGTGATTGGGGTGTGTGGGGTCCTTGATGATGCTGTGGTTCTTCCTCAGGCACCGTTTCGATTAGATGTCTTGGATGGGTCAGAGCACGGTCCCAGTGATGTACTGGGCTGTCTTCACCAACCTGCTGGAGGGCCTTGCGGTCGTGGACGGAGCAATTCCTGTACCAGGTCGTGATGCAACCGGTCAGGAAGCTCTCGATGGTGCAGCGTTAGTATTTGGAGAGGGATGTCAAATTTTCTTCAGGCGTCTTAGGATGTAGAGACGCTGTTTGCGCCCTCTTGACCAGCGCGATGGTGTTGTTGGTTCATGTCAAATCCTCTATGATGTGGACGCGGAGTTAATGTGGAGGAGGTGTTACTGCCAATCCTTACAGCCTGTGGTCTGCCCGTCCAGAATAAGGGACCAAATACTAAACGTTTGATTACTTTACTACGCAAAAGTGAATTGTCCCAAGATTTTTGGTGCCTTAAAAAAAGGGAGGGACAATGTACAAAAAAAAGTGTTGTAATTTCGAAACGGTCCACCCGATACGGAGGAAAACACCTTAAAATTAAAGCTGACAGTCAGTCTGAACTTTAACCTCAGTCATTGTATAATTTCTGGAGTACAGAGCCAAAACAACAAAAACAGTCTCACAGTCTCAATACTGTTGGAGCTCACTGTATATCCCATTAAGTTGTGCCATAGTTTTAAAAAAAGTTGGGAACTAGTGCTATAGTGCACTACTTTTGATGAAAGCCCTATAGGCCCTGGTCAAAAGTAGTGCACTACTTTTGATGAAAGCCCTATAGGCCCTGGTCAAAAGTAGTGCACTAAATAGGGGATGGGATGCACAGTAAAAGACGTGAAGCTGCCTACCTGTAGTGTGATGGGAGATTTCAATCAAACCTACAAGGTGGTGCTATCCAACTAGGGCTGAGAGGACCACAGGTACTGAAGACACACAAACAGGTACACACACTCACAGCACATACACACACACACAACACGCACACGCACACACACACACACAACACGCACACACACGCAACACGCAACACGCAACACGCACGCACACACACACACACACATACGCAACACGCACACACAACACACTCACAGCACATACACACATACGCAACACACACACAGACACACACACACACACACAGGTACACACACACACGCACACGCACACACACACACACACACACACACACACACACACACACACACACACACACACAAACACAGGCACACCCACACACAAACAATCCCATAAGGGTAGAAAATTCTGCATTGATGGTGTTGGTTTGTGACTGACTGAAAAGCCTAATGATATCAGATGAAGCAGTATTCAGACGGCCTGAAAAGCCTAATGATATCGTGTGTGTGTGTGTGTGTGTGTGTGGGTGTGAGTAGGTGAGTTTGTGAGTACCTGCGTGTGTGTGTGAGTAGGTGAGTTTGTGAGTAGGTGTGTGTGTGTGTGTGTGTGTGTGTGTGTGTGTGTGTGTGTCTGTGTGTGTGAGTAGGTGAGTTTGTGAGTAGGTGTGTGTGTATGTGTGTGTGTGTGTGTGTGTGTGTGTGTGTGAGTAGGTGAGTTTGTGAGTAGCTGTGTGTGTGTGTGTGTGTGTGTGTGTGTGTGTGTGTGTGTGTGTGTGTGTGTGTGTGTGTGATGTGTGTGTACTAAGGGCTGTCCACAGCAGCTGCTTCTGGGCTCTCTCACACAGGTGCCACTGTCCTACCAAAGGGCACACAATGCATTGTGGGAGAATGACCCTTCAGTAGAGCAGAGTGGAGTGTTGCCAGTACCCTGGATCTCTTCCTGGTAGGACATCTCTTTTGAAAGAGGACGCTTTTCTCTGTGACACTGCTGGGGGGGACGCTTTTCTGTGTGACACTCTGCTGGTCCAGATGGGGGCGAGGGTGTTATGGATGGCTGACATTTACAGTGGCCCTCCTTCCTGTACATATTAATGAAGCGTGCTGTTTTTGAAAACCCCATAAAATATGCCACTTGATCGCGGTGTGTGTGTGTGTGTGTGTGTGTGTGTGTGTGTGTGTGTGTGTGTGTGTGTGTGTGTGTGTGTGTGTGTGTGTGTGTGTGAGAGAGAGAGAGAGCATTTGGATAGCAGAGACAGCGGATAATAAAAACCTATATTTTCAGCATTCCGTCTCTTATGTAGACTCAATATCAATACTACACCGGTTCTGTCATTATGTCATCGTTAACTGACTGTCATCGGTGTTTTAGTCTTTCATCATTAACTGACTGTCATCGGTGTTTCAGTCTTTCATCATTAACTGACTGTCATCGGTGTTTCAGTCTTTCATCGTTAACTGACTGTCATCGGTGTTTCAGTCTTTCATCGTTAACTGACTGTCATCGGTGTTTCAGTCTTTCATCGTTAACTGACTGTCATCGGTGTTTCAGTCTTTCATCATTAACTGACTGTCATCGGTGTTTCAGTCTTTCATCATTAACTGACTGTCATCGGTGTTTCAGTCTTTCATCATTAACTGACTGTCATCGGTGTTTCAGTCTTTCATCATTAACTGACTGTCATCGGTGTTTCAGTCTTTCATCGTTAACTGACTGTCATCGGTGTTTCAGTCTTTCATCGTTAACTGACTGTCATCGGTGTTTCAGTCTTTCATCATTAACTGACTGTCATCGGTGTTTCAGTCTTTCATCATTAACTGACTGTCATCGGTGTTTCAGTCTTTCATCGTTAACTGACTGTCATCGGTGTTTCAGTCTTTCATCGTGAACTGACTGTCATCGGTGTTTCAGTCTTTCATCGTTAACTGACTGTCATCGGTGTCACGACTCAGGATTTGGCCCAGATGCAGACACAGTAGGCGGATAGTACAGTTCTCAATAATGTATTATAACACGGGGCAAAGGGCAGGTCGAGGCCAGGCAGAGGTTCGTAATCAGGTCAGAGTCAGGTAGGTACAGGACGGCACGCATGCTCGGGGTGAAGGCCAGGGCAGAATGATCAGAACCGGGAAAACTAGGAAACAAACACTTGAGAAAGGGAAAGGTACACGGGAAAACACGCTGGTAAGACCTGACAAGACAAGACGAACTGTCAACAGACAAACAGAGAACACAGGTATAAATGCTCAGGGGATAATGGGGAAGATGGGCGACACCTGGGGGAGAGGGGGGGGGAGACAAGCACAAAGACAGGTAAAAGGGATCCGGGTGTAACGGGTTTCACAATCAGAGTTGATCCAGACTTTCATCTCTTCTTCATAGCTTTGTACATTTACTGCTATTCCTCTATGTCACACACACACATACACACACACCCACACACACACACACACACACACACACACACACGCACACACTTTAACCCCCCCCACCCCCCGAGTGTGTGGGTTATTGTTTGTCCTTCCAGGGGAAAAGCAGTGTAAATGTGTCTAATTAAATCAAATCAAATCAAATCAAATGTATTTATATAGCCCTTCGTACATCAGCTGAAATCTCAATGTGCTGTACAGAAACCCAGCCTAAAACCCCAAACAGCAAGCAATGCATGTGAAAGAAGCACGGTGGCTGGGAAAAACTCCCTAGGAAAAACTCCTGAGAAAGGCCAAAAACCTAGGAAGAAACCTAGAGAGGAACCAGGCTATGAGGGGTGGCCAGTCCTCTTCTGGCTGTGCCGGGTGGATATTATAACAGAACATGGTCAAGATGTTAAAATGTTCGTAAATGACCAGCATGGTCAAATAATAATAATCATAGTAATTGTCGAGGGTGAAACAAGCACGTTCGGTGAACAGGTCAGGGTTCCGTAGCCGCAGGCAGAACAGTTGAAACTGGAGCAGCAGCATGGCCAGGTGGACTGGGGACAGCAAGGAGTCATCATGCCAGGTAGTCCTGAGGCATGGTCCTAGGGCTCAGGTCCTCCGAGAGAAAGAAAGAAAGAGAGAAAGAGAGAATTAGAGAGAGCATATTTACATTCACACAGGACACCGGATAAGACAAGAGAATACTCCAGATGTAACAGACTGACCCTAGCCCCCCGACACATAAACTACTGCAGCATAAATACTGGAGGCTGAGACAGGAGGGATCAGAAGACACTGTGGCCCCATCCGATGATACCCCCGGACAGGGCCAAACAGGCAGGATATAACCCCACCCACTTTGCCAAAGCACAGCCCCCACACCACTAGAGGGATATCTACAACCACCAACTTACCGTCCGAAGACAAGGCCGAGTATAGCCCACAAAGATCTCCGCCACGGCACAACCCAAGGGGGGGCGCCAACTGATGAGTTTCAGAAGAAAGTTCTTTGTTTCTGGCCATTTTGAGCCTGTAATCGAACCCACAAATGCTGATGCTCCAGATACTCAACTAGTCTAAAGATGGCCCGTTTTATTAATTAGCTGTTTGTGGAGCTGCAGAAAGCTCTCTCTCTCTCAGTGACTCTCCTCACTTTAAAGTCTGCCTCATCTCACTTTTAAAGCAAAGTCTTTACAGCTAACTATTCCACAACCTCTATGTCCGGGATTATCAACTAGATTCAGGCATAGGACGATTTTCTCTTGAGCGGAGATGGTCGTCAGGGGGGTGGGGGGGGGGGAGACAGGAATTACAAGTCATTTGTAGTCTGCAATATATTGTATTTGACTAAAATATAATCATTTAAAACCTTGCTTACATTTGTATAAGATCACGTGATCATTAGAAAACCCTTTTGCAATTATGTTAGCACAGCTTAAAACTGTTGTGATGATTAAAGAAGCAATAAAACGGGCCTTCTTTAGACTAGTTGAGTATCTGGAGCATCAGCATTTGTGGGTTCGATTACAGGCTCAAAATGGCCAGAAACAAAGAACTTTCTTCTGAAACTCATCAGTCTATTCTTGTTCTAAGAAATTAATGCTTTTCCATGCGAGAAATTGCCAAGAAACTGAAGATCTCGTACAACGCTGTGAACTACCCCCTTCACAGAACAGCTCAAACTGGCTCTAACCAGAATAGAAAGAGGAGTAGGAGGCCCCGGTGCACAACTGAACAAGAGGACAAGTACATTAGAGTGTCTAGTTTGAGAAACAGACGCCTCACAAGTCCTCAACTGGCAGCTTCATTAAATTGTACCTGCAAAACACTTGTCTCAACGTCAACAGTGAAGAGGCGACTCCGGGATGCTGGCCTTCTAGGCAGAGTTCCTCTGTCCAGTGAAGAGGCGACTCCGGGATGCTGGCTTTCTAGGCAGAGTTCCTCTGTCCAGTGTCTGTGTTCTTTTGCCCATCTTAATCTTTTCTTTTTATTGGCCAGTCTGAGATATGGCTTTTTCTTTGTAACTCTGCCATGAAGCTAATGCTCCAGATTCTCAACTAGTCTAAAGAAGGCCAGATTTATTGTTAATAAGCACAACAGTTTTCAGTTGTGCTAACATAATTTCAAAAGGGTTTTCTAATGATCAATTAACCTTTTAAAATAGTCAACTTGGATTAGCTAACACAACGTGCCATTGGAACAAAGGAGTGATGGTTGCTGATAATGGGCCTCTGTACGCCTATGTAGATATTCTATAAAAAAATCAGCCTTTTCCAGCTACAATACTGATTTACAACATGAACATTGTCTACACTGTATTTCTGATCAATATGATGTTATTTTAATGAAAAAAAAATGTGTTTTTCTTTAAAAAAAACAAGGACATTTCTAAGTGAGCCTAAACTTTTGAACGGTAGTGTATATATATCCTATGGGGGGGGCGCCATTTGGGGAACCCTAATCTATGTGAAGATACAGGTGTTTAAAGCCTGTATCCTAAATCTAGAGGATAGAGCCGGAAAGAGGTGGACAACGGGTGAGTTCCAAAGGACACCTATTCTCTCATGGAACTAAACCAGGGAACAAACCTCATTACATCCCAGTCTAGGCGTTACACTGTATTCCCCTCTCTGATTACATCCCAAATGGCAGACTATTCCCTATTTAGTGCACTACTGTTAACCAGAACCCTATGGAACTGTTGACTAGAGTCCTATGGGCCCTGGTGAACAGTAGTACACTATATGGTACCAGTCGTCAGAGGACTGAGAACATGCTGGCAGAAACTACTGCGTGTTCCACTTAAAGATGTCTGCTCAAACATTACATGAACTCTCACTTGCTAACTATAAATCTGGATTCAGAAGTGTAGCTGTTGCCACTCAGAGGAGAGGATTAGGAGGGGAGGAGGGGATAGGAGGGGAGGAGGAGGGAAGAGGAGGAGGGGAGGTGAAATTGAGTACATCTAGAACAATCAATGATTATAATGGGCATTACCAGGGCATTAACAGGGCATTAACAGGGCATCAACAGGGCATTAACAGGGCATTAACAAGGCATTACCAGGGCATCAACAGGGCATCAACAGGGCATTAACAGGGCATTACCAGGGCATCAACAGGGCATTACCAGGGAATCAACAGGGCATTACCAGGACATCAACAGGGCATCAACATGGGATCTACATGGCATCAACAGGGCATTAACAGGGCATTACCAGGGCATTAACAGGGCATTACCAGGGCATCAACAGGGCATTAACAGGGCGTTACCAGGGCATTAACAGGGCATCACCAGGGCATCAACAGGGCATTAACAGGGCATCAACAGGGCATTAACAGGGCATCACCAGGGCATTAACAGGGCATCACCAGGGCATCAACAGGGCATTAACAGGGCATCAACAGGGCATTAACGGAGCATCAACGGGACATCAACAGGGTAACAATAGGGCATTTACATGGCATTAACGGGGCATCAACGGGACATCAACAGGGTAACAATAGGGCATTTACATGGCATTAACAGGGCATCAACAGGGCATCAACGGGGCATCAACAGGGATCTTAACCCGGAAGCCAGCCAACCAATGTGAAGCCAACCAATGTGAAGCCAACCAATGTGAAGCCAACCAATGTGTCGGAGGAAACACCGTCCAGCTGGTTCCTATAAGGATGTTGATGAGGGTCCATGTTACTCTGTTGGTTCCTATAAGGATGTTGATGAGGGTCCATGTTACTCTGTTGGTTCCTATAAGGATGTTGATGAGGGTCCATGTTACTCTGTTGGTTCCTATAAGGATGTTGATGAAGGTCCATGTTACTCTGTTGGTTCCTATAAGGATGTTGATGAAGGTCCATGTTACTCTGTTGGTTCCTATAAGGATGTTGATGAGGGTCCATGTTACTCTGTTGGTTCCTATAAGGATGTTGATGAGGGTCCATGTTACTCTGTTGGTTCCTATAAGGATGTTGATGAAGGTCCATGTTACTCTGTTGGTTCCTATAAGGATGTTGATGAGGGTCCATGTTACTCTGCTGGTTCCTATAAGGATGTTGATGAGGGTCCATGTTACTCTGTTAAATGTTTTACTCATGTCGGCTGCAGTGAAGGAGAGTCCTCTGGTTTTGTTAGCGGGCCGTGTCAGTGGCACTGTATTGGCTGGTATAATCTAGTCTATTATAGTCTAGTCTCATATAATGTAACATAATATAATCTTGTATAATCTAGGGTATTATATTCTAGTATAATATAATCTAGAATAATCTAGTATAGTGTAGTTTAGTACAATCTAGTGTAGTATAATCTAGTACAGTGTAGTATAGTATAATCTAGTTTAGTCTAGTCTAGTATATTTGAGTATTATCTAGTCTAGTATAGTCGAGATAGTGCAGTATAATCTAACATAATCAAGTATAGTCTAACATAATATAATCTAGTATAGTCTAGTATAATCTAGTATAGTCCAGTATAATTTAGTATAGTCTAGTATAATCTAGTATAGTCTGGTATAATCAAATATAATGTAGTATAATATAGTATAGTCTAGTATAATATAGTATAGTATAGTATAATCTAGTATAGTCTAGTCTCGTATAGTCTAGTATAATCTAGTATAGTCTAGTCTAGTATAGTCTAGTATAATCTACTATAGTCTAGTATTATCTAGTACAGTCTAGTATAGTCTAGTTTAATCTAGTATAGTCTGGTATAATCTAGTATAGTCTAGTATAATTTAGTGTAGTCTAGTATAATCTAGTATATTCTAGTATAATCTAGTATAGTCTAGTATAATCTAGTAAAGTCTAGTATAGTCTAGTTTAATATAGTACAGTCGAGTATAATCTAGTACAGTGTAGTCTAGTATAATCTAGTATAGTCTAATCTAGTATAGTCTAGTATAATCTAGTATAGTCTGGTATAATCTAGTATAGTCTAGTCTAATCGAGTATAATCTAGTGTAGTATAATCTAGTGTAGTATAGTCTAGATGGTATAGTCTAGTCTAATCGAGTATAATCTAGTGTAGTATAATCTAGTGTAGTATAGTCTCGATGGTATAGTATAGTATAATCGAGTGTAATCTAGTTTAGTATAATCTAGTGTAGTGTAATCAAGTATAATCTACTTTAGTATAATCTAGTGTAGTATAATCAAGTATAATCTAGTTTAGTATAGTATAATCGAGTGTAATCTAGTGTAGTATAATCTAGTGTAGTATAATCAAGTATAATCTAGTTTAGTATAGTATAATCGATCTTAATCTAGTCCAGTATAGTCTAGATAGTTTAATGCCATAGAATCTAGTCTAGTATAATCTACTATTGTCCAGTATAGTATAATATAGTCTTGTATAATCTACAATTGTTCTCTGAATCAGTAGTACTCCAAGTCCTTAGGAAATATTGTGTCTGTAGCTAGAAATGTGTTTATTGTTTTGTCTACTGGCTGCAAATGACTCAGCATCCCTTTCGTAATCCATCTCTCCCTCTCTCATCCCCGCAATCCTTCCTGTATCTCTCCTTTTTTCATCTCTCATCTGTCCGTCCTCTCATACCTGTATGCAGTGCTCACCTGCCTCCTCTTATGTTGCATTTGGAGCTAGCTTTAAAGAGCTGTAATATACTATAGCCGTCTTCCATTCGCACCCACGCACGCACCCACACACACACACACACACACACACACACACACACACACACACACACACACACACACACACTCACACACACACACACACACCAGCACACACACACACCAACATCCATCAACGACGGTTCAGGGCATTTTGCATTAAATTAATGTTGAGCCACTGAGTGAATTTAAGGCAAATACTTGACACGCCCTCTTTGAAGCTGAACGCTAAGCAAGTAGAGTTCAAAAAACATGTATGGCCTACAATTCAAAGCACCATCAGCCTATAAAAAAATGGTTTCCGGAGGAACATTTACTTTCTTGTTACTATCTCAAGGGGTTTGTAGGCACTAATTATTAGGAGTGATGTATTACTGTTTTTTTTTTATTTAGATAAATGTGAAATTCCCAAAGGAAGAGAAGAGCGAGGAAAACAGTAACAGAGATTATCACATAGTTACCTTTCATGTTTTAATTGAACCTTTATTTAATTAGGCAAGTCAGTTAAAGAGCAAATTCTTATTTACATTGACAGCCTACCGGGGAAAAGTGGGTTAACTGCCTTGTTCAGGGGAAGAATGACATATTTTTACCTTGTTAGCTCAGGGATTCGATCTTGCAACCTTTCGGTTACAAGGCCAACGCTCTAACCTCTAGGATACCTGCCACCCCAGCTGAGCTAGTCTTTACTCTATGGTCATTTGCAAGGTAACTAATGAAGTAATACATTGCTCAGTTTAGCAAACTAAAGTAATGTGTATGAGCCCAGCAGTTAACCATAATCAAAAGTGTCTGCTAACATGACGAGAAGAGGGAGAAGATATTACTGCCCTGTCACAACTACAGCCATCGGGCACCCGGTATTGCCCTCAGCCATCAGCCATTGAGGGAATGCTTCTTTTGAAATCAACGAAAGCTCCTATACCGCCCGCGATGCGATCGTGTCGAAGCTCAAGAATTCGCAGAGGTTAAATTCTCGATGGCTGACGAGCGTTGTTCATTCCATCATTGTATTTGATATTGGTATTTTTTTTTTAAGGATCCCCTTTAGCTGTTGCAAAAGCAGCAGCTTCTCTTCCTGGGGTCCACACAAAACATGAAACATGACATAATACAGAACATTAATACAGAACTACATACATTTAAAAACGGCACACTTAGCCTACATATCAATACATACACACAAACTAACTAGGTCAAATAGGGGAGAGGCGTTGTGCTGTGAGGTGTTGCTTTATCTGTTTTTTGAAACCAGGTCTGCTGTTCTTTTTAGCATTATTACATGGAAAGCAGTTCCATGCAATATTGGCAATATATACTACTGTACGCTTTCTTGAATTTGTTTTGGATTTGGGGACTGTGAAAAGACCCGTGGTGGCATGTCTGGTGGGGTAAATGTTTGTGTCAGAGTTGTGTGTAAATTGACTATGCAAACAATTTGGAATTTTCAACACATCCATGTTTTTTAATAAAGAGAAGAAGTGATGCAGACAGTCTCTCCTCAACTCTTGGTCAAGAGAGTCTGGCATGCATATCCCTCTGATTATATTAGCCCTCTGATCACAATAAAGAGCAAGACATGCCGCTCTGTTCTGGCCAATCTAAGGTAACACCAAATAATTTAATTTAGTTTCCTCAACTTGTTCAACAGACACACCGTTCATTACCAGATTCAGCTGAGTTTAGGAGATGATTTGTACCAAATACAATGCTCTTAGTTTTAGAGATGTTCAAGACCAGTTTATTACTGGCCATCTCCTTGTTAATGATTTCAGTGACTTCGTTAGCTGTGGTTGCTGATGCGTATATGGTTGAATCATCACCATACATGGACACACAGGTTTTGTTTAATGCCAGTGGCAGGTTATTGGTAAAAATACAAGAGTAGAGGGCCTAGAGAGCTGCCCTGCGGTACACCACACTTTACATGATTGACATTAGATAGGCTTCCATTAAGCATGCTGAAAGTCTGTTGTCAATTTGTTGACAGAAAAATGGCATTGTATTTGATCAAACACAATTTTTTCCAACAGTTTTCTAAGAGTTGGCAGCAAGCTGATAGGTCTGCTGTTGGAACTAGTAAAGCCCGTTTTACCACTCTTGGGAAGCGGAATGACTTTGGTTTCCCTCCAGACGTGAGGACAAACCACCGGGTAACGCGCCGGCGCGTATCGTGACAAAAAATGTCCAAATATTCCATTACCGTACTTCGAAGCATGTCAAACGCTGTTTAAAATCAATTTTTATGTGATTTTTCTCGTAAAATAGCGATAGTATTCCAACCGGAGACGTTGTATCCGTTCAAACACTGAAATAAGAAAATGGAGTCATCACATGCACGCGCGCACCAGTGTCATTGTTCTCAGAAGTACCTATCTCCCAAAACCCCTACTGTTTTTCGCCCAGAGACTGCAGAGTTATCATTCAACGTTCTGGCGCCTTCTGAGAGCCAATGAAAGCCTTAGAAAATGTCACGTTACAGCAGAGATCCTGTTTTTTCGATAAAGAGGCTACAGACCGGCCGTGAAAATACTGCCCCCTATCCCAAACAGGTTAAGGTAGTTGTTGTGAAATTGTTAGGTTAGATTACTCGTTGGTTATTACTGCATTGTAAGAACTAGAAGCACAAGCATTTCGCTACACTTTCATTAACATCTGCTAACCATGTGTATGTGACAAATCAAATTTGATTTGATTTGATACACTACTATAATATACTAGATTATATTTATACTACAGTATACTACATTATATTACACTTTACTATACTAGACTATGACAGAGTAGACTAGATTATACTACACTACACTAGATAATATACTATACTAGATAATACTAGGCAATAATATATACAATTATACTGGACTAGATTATACCTTAGTAGACTATAACACAGTGCTTTCGGAAAGTATTCAGACCTGTTGACTTTTTCGACATTTGGTTATGTTACAGCCTTATAATAAAATAGATGAAATTGTTTTTTTCCCTCATCAATCTACACACAATAAACGATACTTACATAACAATACCCCATAATTAAGAATTTTGTCATTTAGCAGACGCTCTTATCCAGAGCGACTTACAGTAGTGAATGCATACATTTCATACATTCTTTTTTATTTTATTTTTTTCTTCGTACTGGCCCCCTGTGGGAATCGAACCCACAACCCTGGCATTGCAAACACCATGCTCTACCAACTGAGCCACAGGGAAACTAATGACATCACAATAAACCATACTGACAAAGCAACAACAGGTTTTCAGATATTTTTGCACCTATTTTTATTTTTTTATGTAACATTTACATAAGTATTCAGACCCTTTACTCAGTACTTTGTTGAAGGACCTTTGGCAGCGATTACAGCCTCGAGTCTTCTTGGGTATGACACTACAAGCTTAGCACACCTGTATTTGAGGAGTTTCTCCCATTCTTCTCTACAGATCCTCTCAAGCTCTGTCAGGTTGGATGGGGAGCATTGCTGCACATATATTTTCAGGTCTCTGTACTTTGCTCTGTTAATCTTTCCCTTGATCCTGACTAGTCTCCCGGTCTCTTCCGCTGAAAAACATCCCCACAGCATGATGCCTCCACCACCGTGCTTCACCGTAGGAATGGTGCCAGGTTTCCTCCAGACGTGACGCTTGGCATTCAAGCCAAAGAGTTGGTTTCATCAGACCAAAGCATTTTGTTTCTCATGGTCTGAAAATTCCTTTAGGTGCCTTTTGGCAAACTCCAAGCGGGCTGTCATTTACTGAGGAGTGGCTTCTACCATAAAGGCCTGATTGGTGGAGTCCTGCAGAGATGGTTGTCCTTCTGGAATGTTCTCCCATCTCCACAGAGTATGTTGGGAGCTCTGTCAGAGTGACCATTGCGTTCTTGATCACCTCCCTGACCAAGGCCCTTCTCCTCTGATTGCTCAGTTTGGCCCGGGCGGTGGAGCTTGGCAAAAGGGGCATTAATTTTTTGACGTAATTTTAATCCAGACCCAGCCTTCATTTAGTCGTTTTACTGAGATTCCAAATGTTGTTTCTGACTCATATTGATGCTACATATGCTGTTTTAAAGGGATTAGTTGTTTTTTAGGGGCAGTCGCCCTTTAAAAAATTGGAACAGCTACATTTATCACTATAATATAGATACTTATACAGATACTGTCTGGTATCTGGCATCTCATGATTTCATGTAAACACATGTGTGGTGTGATATCTGGGAGAAGGTGAAGTGTGAAATGTGAAATGTCGCTCCAGTGTCATAGACTGACATGTTTTCTGGCATCCACACACACACACACACACACACACACACACACACACACACACACACACACACACACACACACACACACACACACACACACACACACACACACACACACACACACAGCTGTTCTGTCTCTACGGAGCAAGAGACAGGACACACACACAAACACACTGAGATATCCGCGCTTGGGAAATGGGCTAGGTTCACGCTGGCTGGCCCGAGGTGTTAAAAGGTGTGTGTGTGTGTGTGTGTGTTTGTGGCGTTAATGCCAGCCTGTCCACCGTGTCGTTCTCTAGATGATCTCCCTGCACTGAGGAAGCATGTCAGTTCACTGAGGAAGTATAGATTTTTTTTTTTATTAAAAAAATGAAAATACAATTCTTTACATTTTCAAACTGTCCATTTATATTTTCCAACAGGGCTATACATTTGGGTGAGTTTTTTTCTCGCCTGAGTAGCCTCGTTTCACTGCCAAAAATAAAATAAAATAATCTAGTGTTCAGCGAAATAACAACACAATGTGAAATACAGGTAGCCTAGTCAAATAATTAACATCCAATCACATTAACCCTTACTCTCTCACTCTTGCTCAGACGTTTAAAAAACAAAACATGACCATTTGAAAAATAAGCCACAGGAGTTTTTGGAGCGGGAATAAAGACGACTTTCGAGTAGTTAGACCTATAAAAGCAACAGATACCATTAATAAGAAGGGGCTAGAAGCGTCTTATATGGTGAGCTACCGAGTGGCGAGGACAGGCAAGCCCCATACTATCGTGGAGGACTTAATTCTTCCTGCTGTCGCGGATACGGATGGGACAATGCTGGGGGGAAAAGGCCCAAAAAACTATACAGACAATTACTCCATCAATCAACACTGTTTCACGACACGTCAGTAACATGGCAGGAGATGTTCGGAAACAATTACTGTTTCGCATACAAGCCAGTGAATTCTATGCGTTACAGCTGGATGAGTCAACAGACTTGGTGGGTCTGGCAGAGCTCCTGGAAAATGTCCGTTACCTTTATGGGGTCCAATTATTGCAGACATCCTTTTCTGCAAACCACTGGAAACCAGGACAACATGAGAGGATATTTTTATAGTACTGGACAGCTTTGTGACAAATGGACTTTGGTGGTCAAGATGTGTTGGTATCTGTACTGATGGAGCAAAAGCCATGACAGGGAGACATAGCGGGGTGGTAACGCGCGTGCAAGCAGTTGCTCCCGACGCCACTTGGGTCCACTGCAGCATCCACCGAGAGGCTCTTGCTGCCAAGGGAATGCCTGACAGCTTGAAAAAAAACGCTTTTACAACATACAGAAGTGCGCTGGGGCAAAGTATTGACACGTTTTTTTTTTTAATTGAGAGACGATTCTTTACTGACCATAATTTTCACTTGTCTGACCGCTTGCATGATGACAAGCTTCTCACACGACTGGCCTATCTGGGTGATGTTTTTTCTCGCCTGAATGATCTGAATCTAGGATTACAGGGACTCTCCGCAAATATATTCAATGTGCGGGACAAAATTGAGGCTATGATTAAGAAGTTGGAGCTCTTCTCTGTCTGCATTAACAAAGACAACACACAGGTCTTTCCATCATTGTATGATTTTTTTGTGTGCAAATGAACTCAAGCTTATGGACAATGTCAAATGTGATATAGAGAAACACCTGAGTGAGCTGGGTGCACAATTACGCAGGTACTTTCCCCAAAACGGACGACACAAACAACTGGATTCGTTATCCCTTTCATGCCCTGCCTTCAGTCCACTTTCCGATATCTGAACAAGAGAGCCTCATCGAAATTGCAACAAGCGGTTCTGTGAAAATTGCATTTAATCAGAAGCCACTGACAGATTTCTAGATAGGGCTGCAGTCATATTCTGGCCTTCGTGCTGCAAATCGTGCTTTTAAGACACTGATGTCCTTTGCAACCACATACCTATGTGAGAGTGGATTCTCGGCCCTCACTAGCATAAAAACTAAATACAGGCACAGAGTGTGTGTGGGAAATGATTTAAGTCTGAGACTCTCTCCAATACAACCCAACATTGGAGTTATGTGCATCCTTTCAAGCACACCCTTCTCATTAACCTGTGGTGAGTTATTTTTTTTATATGTAAGATGATTAAATAAAGAGCAAAATTATTGATTATTATTATATTATTATTATTTGTGCTCTGGTCCTATAAGAGCTCTGTCACTTCCCACGAGCCGGGTTGTGACAAAAACTCACACTCATTCTTATGTTTAATAAATGTATCGTACAGTGTTGTGTGTGTGGCAGGCTTACAATGACGGCAAAAAAAAAAAAAAAACATTTGAGAGTGTGCTGACCCTGGTGCTAGAGGGGGTACAGCTGGAGTGTGCTGACCCTGGTGCTAGAGGGGGTACACAGCTGGAGTGCGCTGACCCTGGTGCTAGAGGGGGTACAGCTGGAGTGTGCTGACCCTGGTGCTAGAGGGGGTACAGCTGGAGTGCGCTGACCCTGGTGCTAGAGCGGGTACAGCTGGAGTGTGCTGACCCTGGTGCTAGAGGGGGTACACAGCTGGAGTGCGCTGACCCTGGTGCTAGAGCGGGTACAGCTGGAGTGTGCTGACCCTGGTGCTAGAGGGGGTACACAGCTGGAGTGCGCTGACCCTGGTGCTAGAGGGGTACACAGCTGGAGTGTGCTGACCCTGGTGCTAGAGGGGGTACACAGGTGGAGTGCGCTGACCCTGGTGCTAGAGCGGGTACAGCTGGAGGTTGAATGTTTTGAAGAGGTAGGGGACTATAGCAAGTTTGGGAACCACTGCTCTAGAGTAATATTTGACAACATCATAATATGGAAAAGTTGCTTCCTACTAACTACTTGCCAACTTTAGCAATGTCATTGTGTTTCCAATGCCACTCTAAATTAGTGTAATCTAGAAGAGAAACATTACACTCCGAGGTGCAACCCTCGTCCAGGGAACAAATAAATATTGGATGCAGCTGTGGTGGGAGCAGCTGACTCATGTCTGACTACAACAGTGTACTAATTAGCAGCAACAAACCCAATCCAATCCAGGGCCATATTGTAACATGTCCCACTTGTTTAAATAGTGTAACATGTCCCAGTTGGTTGCATAGTGTAACATGTCCCAGTTGGTTGCATAGTGTAACATGTCCCAGTTGGTTGCATAGTGTAACATGTCCCAGTTGGTTACATAGTGTAACATGTCCCAGTTGGTTACATAGTGTAACATGTCCCAGTTGGTTAAATAGTGTAACATGTCCCAGTTGGTTAAATAGTGTAACATGTCCCGGTTGGTTGCATAGTGTAACATGTCCCAGTTGGTTGCATAGTGTAACATGTCCCAGTTGGTTACATGGTGTAATGGCGTCACCGGCCTGAATCTAATCCAATCTGTAGCCAGACAGTCTACATCTGTAAAGCATAGAATTAGCTTCCAAACTAGATTACGTTATTTTCTCAAGCTATGTTTATAATTGAGGGATGATAATAATTGTTACACCTACCTTTTTCTGTTAGCCAAACTACAGAGTTGTGTGCCAGACTGATCCGCTGGTCATAAACGGACTCTGGGACCTACCAGAAGGAGCAAAGGTGGGTATCATAACATGACCAGGAAGTGTAACGTCGACGCAAGGTGTCAGGAAGCACGTGCAGTTAGTGACTTTAGTATAAACAAACGATCCAAAAACAACGAGCGATGTCTGACAAGGAAATAGAACCAATACAGCCTGAGGAGTGATGCTATGGAGTGGGAGATAAAGGGGGAGTAATCAGGGTAGTGATGCTATGGAGTGGGAGATAAAGGGGGAGTAATCAGGGTAGGGATGGAGTCCAGGTGTGGGAGATAAAGGGAGAGTAATCAGGGTAGTGATGCTATGGAGTGGGAGATAAAGGGGGAGTAATCAGGGTAGTGATGCTATGGAGTGGGAGATAAAGAGGGAGTAATCAGGGTAGGGATGGAGTCCAGGTGTGGGAGATAAAGGGAGAGTAATCAGGGTAGTGATGCTATGGAGTGGGAGATAAAGAGGGAGTAATCAGGGTAGGGATGGAGTCCAGGTGTGGGAGATAAAGGGAGAGTAATCAGGGTAGTGATGCTATGGAGTGGGAGATAAAGGGGGAGTAATCAGGGTAGGGATGGAGTCCAGGTGTGGGAGATAAAGGGAGAGTAATCAGGGTAGTGATGGAGTCCAGCCTTCCCTGTAGCTCAGTTGGTAGAGCATGGTGTTTGCAATGCCGGGGTTGTGGGTTTGATTCCCACGGGGGGCCAGCACAGAAAAAAATATGTGAAATTGTATGAAATGTATGCATTCACTACTGTATGTCGCTCTGGATAAGAGCGTCTACTAAAATGTAAAATGTAAATGTAAATGTCCAGGTGGTAGATAAAGGGAGAGTAATCAGGGTAGTGATGGAGTCCAGGTGTGGTAGATAAAGGGGGAGTAATCAGGGTAGTGATGGAGTCCAGGTGTGGTAGATAATGGGGTAGTAATCAGGGTAGTGATGGAGTCCAGGTGTGGTAGATAATGGGGTAGTAATCAGGGTAGTGATGGAGTCCAGGTGTGGTAGATAAAGGGAGAGTAATTTGGGTAGTGATGGAGTCCAGGTGTGGTAGATAAAGGGAGAGTAATCTGGGTAGTGATGGAGTCCAGGGGAGCAGGATTATCAAATCAAATCAATTGTATTTATAAAGCCCTTCTTACATCAGCTGATATCTCAAAGTGCTGTACAGAAACCCAGCCTAAAACCCCAAACAGCAAGTGATGCAGGTGTAGAAGCACGGTGGCTAGGAAAAACTCCCTAGAAAGGGCAAAATCTAGGAAGAAACCTAGAGAGGAACCAGACTATGAGGGGTGGCCAGTCCTTTTCTGGCTGTGCCGGGTGGAGATTATAACAGAACATGGCCAAGATGTTCAAATGTTCATAAATGACCAGCATGGTCAAATAATAATAATCATAGTAGTTGTCGAGGGTCCAACAAGTCAGCACCTCAGGAGTAAATGTCAGTTGTCTTTTCATAGCCGATCACTGAGAGTATCTCTACCGCTCCTGCTGTAGACGTGACAGATTGCAATGGTTTAGCAACCTTATAAATAATTTAATTCACTGTCCACTTGCTATTTTCACAGCTTGTCAGGCAAAACCTCAGAATAGAAGTATGTCATGTGAGAGAAGTACCCCTCCGTTGTTGCCAGTCTCCCTCGACATCCTATGTAACAGACACGCCATCACGAAGCCTCTGATAGTGACCTGAGTTACTGCCCTGAGGACACTGACGGCTTCATCAACAACGACAGGTAATGTGTTATGTGAAAAGTTGTATAAAAACTAACCGGCTTGATAAACTAGTAGGCCAAGCAGATACGACTAGTAGAATCATTAGCAAAAATCTTTGTCCTTTCTTTGGAACAAAATTCAAATTGACCACTTGGCTGTCTATTATATCTCCCTGTCACAGGCCCTCCCAGTCAACACCACCTCATAAGAGTGCCTGCTGCAGTTCTAGAGATTTGTTTGCAGCTGAACATACTGTAAAGAGTCAGGGTGTAGCGGGTCGGACGAAGTCAGGCGCAGGACACAGAACTGAGTAAAAACGTAACTTTACTCAAAATAAACCAACAATAAATTCCCCACTGGGAAACACACCAGCTCACAGAAGTACTGACCACTTCACAACGAATAAACATGCACAACCTTCATGGGGAAAACAGAGGTTAAATCATGAACATGTTATTGGGGAATTGAAACCAGGTGTGTAAAACAAAGACAAAACAAAAGGAAAATGAAAAGTGGATCGGTGATGGCTAGAAGGCCGGTGACGTCGACCGCCGAACACCGCCCGAGCAAGGAGAGGGACCGACTTCGGCGGAAGTTGTGACAGTACCCTCCCCTTGACGCCGACACCGGCCTCGGGGACGACCCGGAGGACGAGGCGCAGGATGACCCGGGTGGAGACGGTGAAATTCCTGCAGTAACGACGGGTCCAGGATGCCCTCCACCGGCACCTAGCATCTCTCCTCCGGACCGTACCCCTCACACTCCACGAGGTACTGAAGGCCCCTCGCCCGACACCTTGAGTCCATGATGGCTCGCACAGTATACGGCGGGGCCCCCTCGATGTCCAGAGGGGGCGGAGGAACCTCCCACACCTCAGACTCCTGGAGTGGACCAGCCACCACCCACCTGAGGAGAGACACATGGAACAAGGGGTTAATACGGTAATCTGGGGGAAGCTGTAACCTATAACAAACCTCGTTCAGTCTCCTCAGGACTTTAAATGGCCCCACAAACCGCAGACCCAGCTTCCGGCAGGGCAGGCGAAGGGGTAGGTTTCGGGTCGACGCTCGCCTTGCGGTGGCAGTCGGCACTCGCCTTCTGCCGCCTGATGGCCCATTGCAGGCGCACATGGGCAGCGTCCCATGTTTCCTCCGAGCGCCAAAACCATTCATCCACCGCAGGTGCCTCGATCTGGCTCTGATGCCACGGTGCCAGGATCGGCTGATAACCTAGTACACACTGAAAAGGAGATAGGATAGTGGAGGAGTGGCGGAGGGAGTTTTGGGCCATCTCCGCCCAGGGGATGAAAGCCGCCCACTCCCCCGGCCGGTCCTGGCAATAGGACTGCAGAAACCTACCCACATCCTGGTTAACTCTCTCCACCTGCCCGTTATTCTCGGGGTGAAAACCTGAGGTAAGGCTGACCGAGACACCCAGGCATTCCATAAACGTCCTCCAGACCCTAGACGTGAACTGGGGACCCCAATCAGAAACTATATCCTCAGGCACCCCGTAGTGCCACAAGACGTGGGTGAACAGGACCTCCGCAGTCTGTAGAGCCGTAGGGAGACCGGGAAAAGGAAGGAGACGGCAGGACTTAGAAAACCGATCCACAACGACCAGGATCGTGGTGTTTCCCTGTGACGGACCGATAGGTGTGACCATGGCCGCTGTGGAACAGGTAGGGGTTGTAATTTCTCTCTGGGCAGGTGTCTAGGTGCCTTGCACTGGGCGCACACCGAGCAGGAGGAAACATAAACCCTCACGTCCTTAGCTAAAGTGGGCCACCAGTACTTCTCACTAAGACAGCTCACTGTCCGATCGATGCCAGGATGACCAGAGGAGGGTGACGTGTGAGCCCAACAGATCAAACGTTCACGGACATCGGACGGAAGAATAGGGGTGGGATCCGTGGATCCGATATAATGTCCAGGGTATAACCTAGCCTGGTATAACCAGCCTGATCACCATATAATGTCCAGGGTATAACCTAGCTTGGTGGAACCAGCCTGATCACCATATAATGTCCAGGGTATAACCTAGCCTGGTGGAATCAGCCTGATCACCATATAATGTCCAGGGTATAACCTAGCCTGGTATAACCAGCCTGATCACCATATAATGTCCAGGGTATAACCTAGCCTGGTGGAACCAGCCTGATCACTGTGTTCACCATATAATGTCCAGGGTATAACCTAGCCTGGTGGAACCAGCCTGATCACCATATAATGTCCAGGGTATAACCTAGCCTGGTGGAACCAGCCTGATCACCATATAATGTCCAGGGTATAACCTAGCCTGGTGGAACCAGCCTGATCACCATATAATGTCCAGGGTATAACCTAGCCTGGTGGAACCAGCCTGATCACCATATAATGTCCAGGGTATAACCTAGCCTGGTGGAACCAGCCTGATCACCATATAATGTCCAGGGTATAACCTAGCCTGGTGGAACCAGCCTGATCACTGTGTTCACCATATAATGTCCAGGGTATAACCTAGCCTGGTGGAACCAGCCTGATCACTGTGTTCAACATATAATGTCCAGGGTATAACCTAGCCTGGTGGAACCAGCCTGATCACCATATAATGTCCAGGGTATAACCAGCCTGATCACCATATAATGTCCAGGGTATAACCAGCCTGATCACCATATAATGTCCAGGGTATAACCTAGCCTGGTGGAACCAGCCTGATCACTGTGTTCACCATATAATGTCCAGGGTATAACCTAGCCTGGTGGAACCAGCCTGATCACTGTGTTCACCATATAATGTCCAGGGTATAACCTAGCCTGGTGGAACCAGCCTGATCACCATATAATGTCCAGGGTATAACCAGCCTGATCACCATATAATGTCCAGGGTATAACCAGCCTGATCACCATATAATGTCCAGGGTATAACCTAGCCTGGTGGAACCAGCCTGATCACCATATAATGTCCAGGGTATAACCTAGCCTGGTGGAACCAGCCTGATCACCATATAATGTCCAGGGTATAACCTAGCCTGGTGGAACCAGCCTGAAGAGAAGAGAGAGAGAAAAGGAAGAGAAAGACTTCAAAATAAAATGTGACGAATACAATTTGATTGGATTTAATTTGAAGCATGCATGAGCACACCAGCTGTTCCAGGGGAAAGAGAAATCTTCAAAATAAAATTAAAACAGATATGGGGACTATTTTATTCCAACAGCAATTAGGCTGTATAATAGATAGTCTATTGGTCCCTCCAGTATACAGCAATGTAGAGCTCAAAACCTTCTTGATGTCTATAGTGTTCTCTCTGGTATGCAATCTGGTTTCCTCTCAGGTTGTGGATGTGTCACTGCAACCTTAAAGGTCCTCAACGATGTCACCATTGCCCTTGATTCTAAGCAATGTTGTGCTGCTATTTTTATTGACTTGGCCAAAGCTTTTGATACAGTAGAACATTCCATTCTAGTGGGCTGGCTAAGGAGTATTGGTGTCTCTGAGGGGTCTTTGGGATGGTTTGCTAACTACCTCTCTCAAAGAGTGCAGTGTATAAAGTCTGAACATCTGCTGTCTCAGCCACTGCCTGTCACCAAGGGAGTACCCCAAGGCTCGATCCTAGGCCCCACGCTCTTCTCAATTTACATCAACAACATAGCTCTGGCAGTAGGAAGCTCTCTCATCCATTTATATGCAGATGATACAGTCTTATACTCAGCTGGCCCCTCCCTGGATTATGTGTTAAACGCTCTACAACAAAGCTTTCTTAGTGTCCAACAAGCTTTCTCTACCCTTAACCTTGTTCTGAACACCTCCAAAACAAAGGTCATGTGGTTTGGTAAGAAGAATGCCCTTCTCCCCACAGGTGTTATTACTACCTCTGAGGGTTTAGAGCTTGAGGTAGTCACCTCACACAAGTACTTGGGAGTCTGGCTAGACGGTGCACTGTCCTTCTCTCAGCACATATCAAAGCTGCAGGCTAAAGTTAAATCTAGTCTTGGTTTCCTCTATGGTAATCGCTCCTCTTTCACCCCAGCTGCCAAACTAACCCTGATTCAGAAGACCATCCTACCCGTGCTAGATTACAGAGATGTAATTTATAGATCGGCAGGTAAGGGGGCTCTCGAGCGGCTAGATGTTCTTTACCATTCTGCCATCAGATTTGCCACCAATGCTCCTTATAGGACACATCATTGCACTCTATACTCTTCTGTAAACTGGTAATCTCTGTATACCCGTCAGAAGACCCACTGGTTGATGCTTATTTATAAAACCCTCTTAGGCCTCACTCCCCCCTATCTGAGATATCTACTGCAGCCCTCATCCTCCATATACAACACCCGTTCTGCCAGTCACATTCTGTTTAAGGTCCCCAAAGAACACACATCCCTGGGTCGCTCCTCTTTTCAGTTCGCTGCAGATAGCGACTGGAAGGAGCTGCAACAAACACTCAAACTGGACAGTTTTATCTCCATCTCTTCATTCAAAGACTCAATCATGGACACTCTTACTGACAGTTGTGGCTGCTTCATCTGATGTATTGTTGTCTCTACCTTCTTGCCTTTGTTTTGTTGTCTGTACCCAATAATGTTTGTTCTATGTTTTGTGCTGCTACCACGTTGTGTTGCTACCATGTTGTTGTCATGTTGTGTTGCTACCATGCTGTGTTGTCATGTTGTGTTTCTACCATGCTGTGTTGTCATGTTGTGTTGCTACCATGCTGTGTTGTTGTCTTAGGTCTCTCTTCATGTAGTGTTGTGGTGTCTCTGTTGTCGTGATGTGTCTTTTGTCCTATATTTTTATTTACATTTTAATCCCACCCCGTCCCCACAGTAGGCCATCATTGTAAATAAGATGCACAAAGCAAGGTCCATACAGAAATGGTTTACTGAGATCAGTGTGGAAGAACTTGACTGACCTGCACAGGGCCCTGACCTCAACCCCATCGAACACATTTTGGGATGATTTGGAACGCTAACATCAGTACCCGACCTCACTAATGCCCTTGTGGCTAAATGGGAGCAAGTCCCCGCAGCGATGTGGAAAGCCTTCCCAGAAAAGGGGAGGCTGTTATAGCAGCAATGTTCCAACATCTAGTGGAAAGCCTTCCCAGAAGAGTGGAGGCTGTTATAGCAGCAATGTTCCAACATCTAGTGGAAAGCCTTCCCAGAAGAGTGGAGGCTGTTATAGCAGCAATGTTCCAACATCTAGTGGAAAGCCTTCCCAGAAGAGTGGAGGCTGTTATAGCAGCAATGTTCCAACATCTAGTGGAAAGCCTTCCCAGAAGAGTGGAGGCTGTTATAGCAGCAATGTTCCAACATCTAGTGGGAAGCCTTCCCAGAAGAGTGGAGGCTGTTATAGCAGCAATGTTCCAACATCTAGTGGAAAGCCTTCCCAGAAGAGTGGAGGCTGTTATATCAGCAATGTTCCAACATCTAGTGGAAAGCCTTCCCAGAAGAGTGGAGGCTGTTAGAGCAGCAATGTTACAACATCTAGTGGAAAGCCTTCCCAGAAGAGAGGAGGCTGTTATAGCAGCAATGTTCCAACATCTAGTGGAAAGCCTTCCCAGAAGAGTGGAGGCTGTTATAGCAGCAATGTTCCAACATCTAGTGGAAAGCCTTCCCAGAAGAGTGGAGGCTGTTACAGCGGCAATGTTCCAACATCTAGTGGAAAGCCTTCCCAGAAGAGTGGAGGCTGTTATAGCGGCAATGTTCCAACATCTAGTGGAAAGCCTTCCCAGAAGAGAGGAGGCTGTTATAGCAGCAATGTTCCAACATCTAGTGGAAAGCCTTCCCAGAAGAGAGGAGGCTGTTATAGCAGCAAAGGGGGGGTCCAACTCCATATTTTACATACTGTATCAGGGAACTCCTGTCTTAGGCCATATGGTGTCCAGTACACTATACAGGAAGGTTTGACGACTGACATGTTTGGCAAGGTAGCCCCAGGCCCCCAGCACCACCGGACAAAATGCTGATAGGTACTGAAGACAGAACCCCACTCAGAGCTGTCAGTGTGTTAGTCAGCCAAATCCTTAGATTTTGGCAAATAGACCATAGAAATAAATGTAATTCTAGTTCTGTTTAGACAGCTGAAGTTCTACTTTACACTATTATTATATTTTTTTAATTTGTTAGGTAAAGTGTAGGCAAACAGTTTTTATAAGCACATCAATATATTTACAACAGACAATGTTTTGTCTTTTGTAACACAAAAGACAACAGTTTATTTTTGTTGTTGTTGGTGTGTTTGATATAAATGTGTGTCTACATTCAAGCTGGCTATGTTTGTGCAATATCCACATGTAACCTACACCTGTAGGAATATTAGTTCTTGGGAGAGAGACAAGACACAACTAGCCGGTTATAGAATATTGTGTTGTAAAGACAGCTGAGCTGACGAAAGACCACAGGTATTCAACTCGCAGTAGTAGAAATCGTTTTTCCACGATAACATGTATTTACATGATGTGTGACTTTTGTAGTGTTGTATAATGAGCGTCTTACGAAACACATTCTAGACACTGGCTCTTACGATCATAACTGATTTGACAGAGACATATCCCACATGAACAAAAAAAAAATCTAACAGTATATTATAGAATAGTACACACTGTACTATCCCTCAATCATGTGTAGTACTTACTATAGAATATTGTAGTATACTGTAGAATACTGTACTACACACTGTACTATCCCTCAATCATGTGTAGTACTTACTATAGAATGTTGTAGTATACTGTAGAATACTATACTACACACTGTACTATCCCTCAATCATGTGTAGTACTTACTATAGAATGGTGTAGTATACTGTAGAATACTGTACTACACACTGTACTATCCCTCAATCATGTGTAGTACTTACTATAGAATGTTGTAGTATACTGTAGAATACTATACTACACACTGTACTATCCCTCAAGCATGTGTAGTACTTACTATAGAATATTGCAGTATACAATAGATACTACAGTACTGTCTGGGGGAAAACACTGTAGTAAATACAGCAATGTCCGTAAAAACACTACACTTTTTTAACTATAGTATTTAATTTTACAGGTTATAGAAAAGCTCTGAACTATTTGTTCAGACTCCAGTCCTACCCCAGTCTACCCTACCTTGTTCAGACCCCAGTCCACCCTACCTTGTTCAGACCCCAGTCCTACCCCAGTCCACCCTACCTTGTTCAGACCCCAGTCCACCCTACCTGGTTCAGACCCCAGTCCACCCTACCTGGTTCAGACCCCAGTCCTACCCCAGTCCACCCTACCTGGTTCAGACCCCAGTCCTACCCCAGTCCACCCTACCTGGTTCAGACCCCAGTCCCACCCCACCTTGTTCAGACCCCAGTCCTACCCCAGTCCACCCTACCTTGTTCAGACCCCAGTCCTACCCCAGTCCACCCTACCTTGTTCAGACCCCAGTTCACCCTACCTTATTCAGACCCCAGTCCCACCCTACCTTGTTCAGACCCCAGTCCTACCCCAGTCCACCCTACCTTGTTCAGACCCCAGTCCCACCCTACCTTGTTCAGACCCCAGTCCCACCCTACCTTGTCCAGACCCCAGTCCCACCCCACCTTGTCCAGACCCCAGTCCTACCCCAGTCCCACCCTACCTTGTTCAGACCCCAGTCCCACCCCACCTTGTCCAGACCCCAGTCCTACCCCAGTCCCACCCTACCTTGTTCAGACCCCCAGTCCTACCCCACCTTGTCCAGACCCTAGTCTGACCCCAGTCCTACCCTACCTTGTTCAGACCCCAGTCCCACCCCACCTTGTTCAGACCCCAGTCCGACCCTACCTTGTTCAGACCCCAGTCCGACCCTACCTTGTTCAGACCCCAGTCCTATTCTACCTTGTTAAGATCCCAGTCCAACCCTAGTCTGACCCCAGTCCCATCCTACCTTGTTCAGACCCCAGTCCAACCCTACCCTGTTCAGACCCCAATCCCACCCTACCTTGTTCAGACCCCAGTCCGACCCTACCTTGTTCAGACCCCAGTCCCACCCTACCTTGTTCAGACCCCAGTCCCATCCTAACTTGTTCAAATCCCAGTCCAACCCTAGTCTGACCCCAGTCTTACCCTACCTTGTTCAGACCCCAGTCTGACCCTCCCTTGTTCAGACCCCAGTCTGACCCTACCTTGTTCAGACCCCAGTCCCACCCTACCTTGTTCAGACCCCAGTCTACCCTACCTTCTTCAGACCCCAGTCCTACCCCAGTCCTACCCCACCTTGTCCAGACCCCCAGTCCTACCCCACCTTGTCCAGACCCCAGTCTTACCCCAGTCCTACCCCACCTTTTCCAGACCCCAGTCCTACCCCAGTCCTCACCCTACCTTGTTCAGACCCCCAGTTCTACCCCACCTTGTCCAGACCCCAGTCCTACCCCAGTCCTGCCTTACCTTGTTCAGACCCCAGTCCTACCCTACCTTGTTCAGACCCCAGTCCAACCCTACCTTGTTCAGACCCCAGTCCGACCCTACCTTGTTCAGACCCCAGTCCCACCCTACCTTGTTCAGACCCCAGTCCCACCCTAACTTGTTCAGACCCCAGTCCACCCTCCCTTGTTCAGACCCCAGTCTGACCCTCCCTTGTTCAGACCCCAGTCTGACCCTACCTTGTTCAGACCCCAGTCCTACCCTACCTTGTTCAGACCCCAGTCGACCCTACCTTCTTCAGACCCCAGTCCTACCCCAGTCCTACCCCACCTTGTCCAGACCCCCAGTCCTACCCCACCTTGTCCAGACCCCAGTCCTACCCCAGTCTGACCCTACCTTGTTCAGACCCCCAGTCCTACCCCACCTTGTCCAGACCCCAGTCTTACCCCAGTCCTACCCCACCTTGTCCAGACCCCAGTCCTACCCCAGTCCTACCTTACCTTGTTCAGACCCCAGTCCTACCCTACCTTGTTCAGACCCCAGTCCTACCCCACCTTGTTCAGAACCCAGTCCGACCCTACCTTGTTCAGACCCCAGTCCTACCCCCCCTTGTTCAGACCCCAGTCCTACCCCAGTCCTACTCTACCTTGTTCAGAACCCAGTCCTACCTACAAGTTATGGAAAATTTTCTCTTTTCATAATTCACCAGTAGGTTTCCTCAAGGAGAAAGCCTTTCACTTTATGTCAAATAAATGTAATAAAAACACTATAGTAAAAACTACAGTAATGTCTGCAAAAACACTGCAAAAACACTAAAGTAAATACTACAATATACTATGGTCTGCAAAAACTAAATAGTAAATACTACATTATATAACAGTCTGCAAAAACACTACAGTAAATACAACAGTATGCAAAAACACTATAGTAAATACTACAGTAATGTCTGCAAAAACACTACAGTAAATACTACAGTATACTATGGTTTTCAAAAACAAAATTCTACAGTCTCTAAAACACTGCAGTAAACACTACAGTATACTACAATCTGCAAAAATTCACTGAAGTGTATTTGCGGACTTTAGTGAATACTATAGTATTTATATCATAGTATACTATAGTCTTTTTTTCATGTGGGATCAGCTAGATAGTTGCAGCTGGCTAGCCTATCCCCAAGCTATGCTATGCTAGCTGCTGTCAGCTTGGCTCAACACAACGTCAGTGCAGGCTTCAGCCTACACGTACAACTGAATTAGCTGACCATTTTGAGACGGTGAGTCCGTCAGGAGGAGAAGTCCTCAACTTCAAAACTCTGTTCTCTCCATAGCAATGCTAACGTAGCTAACCTCGCTGTGCTCACTACTGAACTTGTTTGTTGTGAATGAATGGCAAAGACACACCCCAGAAACCCCTCCCCCCCCCATCAAACCACACCCCCAAGACAACTTGTCTGCTCCTCCGCCCTCTCCCTCTTTCTCTCTCTGTCTCTCCCTGCCTCCCTCTTTCAATTTAAATTCAAAGAGGCTTTATTGACATGGGAAACGTACACTCACCCGGACAGTTTATTAGGTACACCACCCTGTTGAAGAAAATGGATCGCTCCTACAGTGTCTGTGGATTGTGATATAAAGCAGGCATCAAGACATTCAGTTACTGTTCGATTGAATGTTAGAATGGGCAAAATGAGAGACTAAGAGACTTTGAGTGTGGTATGATCGTCGGTGCCAGGCTCGCCAGATCCAGTATCTCAGAAACGGCCTCCCTACTGGGCTTTTCAAGCACGACAGTGTCTAGGTTTTTACTGAGAATGGTGCGACAAACAAAAAAACATCCAGTCAGCGGCAATCCCGTGAGGTGAAAACAGCTCGTTGATGAGAGGTCGCAGGAGAAGGACAAGAGTCCCTGCAAGTTAACAGGTGGTCCACAAACAGGCAAATAACGGAGCTGGGCAACAGTGGTGTGCAGAACGCCATCTCGTCTGTCCTGGATGGGATGGAGAGGACCACACCGGGTTCAACTTCTATCAGCTAAAAACAAGAAGATCTGGCTCCAGTGGGCACGCGATCATCAACACTGGACAATTTGAGGAGTGGTAAAACAACATCTGGACCATGACAGTGAGTTCAGTTTATCTGAGTGGCCTGTGCAGTCACCCAAGACCTCAACCCAATGGAGCATGAGATGAAACCGGCTGTTCGCAGCATGATTGTAGCGCCGTCCATCGTGCCAGAATGGACCAACATCTCTGTGGAACGTTTCCGACACCGTGTAGAATGCCCCTGAAGAATTCAGGCTGTTCTGGCGGCAAATGGGGTGTACCTAATAAACTGTATGTATGTGTATGTTTACATTGCCAAAAACAAAACAAAATTAACAAAAACAAAATACAATTAGAAATGAACAGTAAACATCAAAGGTTTCAAGAACATAAAGGCGTATCAAATGTTGTTTTATTAACAATGTGCAAATAGTTGTAGTACAAATAAAGAAGATAAATAATCAGATAAATATAGGTTGTATTTACATTTTTGTTTGTGCTCCATTGGTTGTCCTGTTCTCACGGCAACGGGTCACAAATCTTGCTGCTGTGACTGCACACTGTGGTATATCGCCTAACACATATGGGTTTATGATTTGTTTTCAAATTCTTTGTGGATCTGTGTAATCTGAGACAAAAATGTCTCTCATAGGGTCATACATTTAGCACGAGGTTAGGAAGTGCAGCTCAGTTTCCACCTCATTTTGTGGGCAGTGTGCACATAGCCTGTCTTCTCTTGAGAGCCAGGTCTGCCTATGGCGGCCCCTCTCAATAGCAAGGCTATAATCACTGAGTCTTTACATAGTTAAGGATTTTCTCTCTCTATTTCTCTCCCCTCTCACTCTCTCTCTCTCTCTCTCTTTCTCTCTCTCTTTCTCTCTTTGTATCTGTCTGTCTGTATTTGCTCCTCCCTCTCTCTTTCTCTCATCTCTTTCTCTCCTCTTTCTGTCTGTCTTTCTCCTCCATCCCCCAAAAGCACTTTCTATCATCCATTTCATCGTCAAGCTGTTTTTAGTGGGCCTCATTATTTAGTATTGAGCTGTAAAATACCCTCTTCTCTTAGCTAAGTGTTCCCATACGTCCTAAAAGTGTGTGTGTGTGTGTGTGTGTGTGTGTGTGTGTGTGTGTGTGTGTGTGTGTGTGTGTGTGTGTGTGTGTGTGTGTGTGTGTGTGTGTGTGGTCGCCTTGCTAAGTGTCCATAACCGCTCTGCCAAAGTAGTGCTAAAAGACTGAAGGCTCTCTACAACATCTGCATAACTACAAACTCACAGAGCCATCAGCAGAACTAGAGAGAGAGGAGAAGGAGACAGAGATGGAGAGAGAGGGAGAGGAGAGAGAGACAGAGAGGAGAGAGAGAGAGCTAAAGAGAGAGGGAGAGAGAGCTAGAGAGAGAGAGGAGAGAGGAGAAGGGGACAGATGGAGAGAGAGAGAGAGAGAGAGAGAGAGAGAGAGAGAGAGAGAGAGGAAAAGGAGAGAGAAAGAGAGAGAGGAGAGATAATTACATTTTTTGTTGTTTATTTCACTTTTGTTTATTATCTCTTTTACTTCCATTGTCAATGTAAACATATGTTTCCCATTCCAATAAAGCCCTTACATTGAAATTGAATTGAAAGAGAGGTAGTGTGTCACGTCCTGACCATAGAAAGCTGTTATTTTCTATGGTAGAGTAGGTCAGGGCGTGACAGGGGATTTTTCTAGTTTAGATTTTCTATGTTGTTTTGTTCTAGTTGTTGTATTTCTATGGGGGTTTTTTTTTGGGGGGGGGGTGATCTCCAATTAGAGCCAGCTGGTCATCGTTGTCTCTAATTGTAGATCATACTTAATTAAGTAGTTGTTTTTCATTCCTGGGTTTTTGGGAGAGTTAGTTTTGAGTTGGTGTATGTTGCACCTCTTTGTCACGGTTTGTTGTTTTGTTTATTCAGTCAATTTATATGTCTTGCATAGTTTCACAGTTAAAATAAAGAATATGTGGAACGATACACACGCTGTCGCTTTGGTCCGCTCGTTCCTACGACAACCGTGATATAGTGAGCTCATGGGCTCCTGCAAAAAGATAGAATTACAGTTGGATAAATGTAGATACACTTGAATTTATACAGGACACAAACCTCAACATTAAAACCTTCAATCCAAATCAAAATTCTCGACCTAAAACCTTTATTTTGGACATAATTACCTGAATATACAAGACAAAGGAGATGATCGTGGACTACAGGAAAAGGCGGGCCGAACAGGCCCCCATTCTCATCGACGGGGCTGTAGTGGAGCGGGTCAAGACCTTCAAGTTCCTTGGCGTCGACATCACCAACAAACTAGAATGGTCCAAGCACACCAAGACAGTTGTGAAGAGGGCAAGACAAAACCTTTTCCCCCTCAGGAAACTGAAAAGATTTGGCATGGGTCCTCAGATCCTCAAAAGATTCTACAGCTGCACCATCGAGAGCATCCTGACTGGTTGCATCACCGCCTGGTATGGCAACTGCTTGGCATCTGACCATAAGGCACTACAGAGGGTAGTGCGAACGGCCCAGTACATCCCTGGGGCCAAGCTTCCTGCCATCCAGGACCTCTATACCAGGCGGTGTCAGAGGAAAGGCCAAAAAATTGTCCGAGACTCCAGTCACCTAAGTCAAGCCGTACCGGAGCGCCAAGTCTAGGACCAAGAGGCTCCTTAGCAGCTACTACCTCCAAGCCATAAGACTACTGAACAATTAATCAAATAGTACACCGGACTATTACATAATACCCCCCCCCCTCCATTTTGTTTTGTACACTGCTGCTACTTGCTGTTTATTATCTATAAATAGTGACTTTACCGTTACCTACATGTACAGATTACCTCCAACCTGTACCCCCGCACACTGACTCGGTACCGGTACCCTCTATATATAGCCTCCACACTGACTCGGTACCGGTACCCCCTCTATATAGCCTCCACACTGACTCGGTACCGGTACCCTCTATATATAGCCTCCACACTGACTCGGTACCGGTACCCCCTCTGTATATAGCCTCGTTAGTGTTATCTTATCGTGTTACTTTTTATTATTTTTTACTTTCGTTTATTTGGTAAATATTTTCTTAACTCTTCTTGAACTACGCTGTTGGTTAAAGGCTTTTAAGTAATAATTTCACAGTAAAGTCTACACTTGTTGTATTCAAAACTGAGTGGGTAATATTCAGTCTGAAGCTATTTCTGAAGCCCAAAAATAAAAGCCAATAATCTGTAGGTAATGTTGTTATATAAAGCTAAGTAAATAAGGCTGCTAAGCTAACAAGCTGCTAGGACAGAACAGACCTGGCGGCACCTTCAATTAGCACTAAAGTGTGAAGTAAGACGTGTGAAAACTCTTGAGCCCAACAATGGCAGGAGAGATTCACAGCCCCTCCCAACCAAATTCAGATGCCTTTGAAGCCCCCACAGCTTATCTCTGTCCAGAGGTCATTACAATACAGTAACCCAATGGATATTAAAAACAACACTGCATGGAATAAGTCCACAAATAAGCTTCTCAATGACAATCCAGAGACACTGTTTGCTGACTGCTACAAAGAGGGAAACGTAAGCAACATAAATTCCCACACAGACCATCCCCTGGCACAGTGCTATATTAACCAGAACATCCCCTGGCACAGTGCTATTTTAACCAGACCATCCCCTGGCACAGTGCTATATTAACCAGACCATCCCCTGGCATGACACAGTGCTAAATTAACCAGACCATCCGCTGGCACAGTGCTATATTAACCAGACCATCCCCTGGCATGACACAGTGCTAAATTAACCAGACCATCCCCTGGCACAGTGCTATATTAACCAGACCATCCCCTGGCATGACACAGTGCTATATTAACCAGAACATCCCCTGGCACAGTGCTATATTAACCAGACCATCCCCTGGCATGACACAGTGCTATATTAACCAGACCATCCCCTGGCATGACACAGTGCTAAATTAACCAGGCCATCCCCTGGCACAGTGCTATATTAACCAGACCATCCCCTGGCATGACACAGTGCTAAATTAACCAGACCATCCCCTGGCACAGTGCTATATTAACCAGACCATCCCCTGGCATGACAAAGTGCTATATTAACCAGATCATCCCCTGGCACAGTGCTATATTAACCAGACCATCCCCTGGCACAGTGCTATATTAACCAGACCATCCCCTGGCACAGTGCTATATTAACCAGACCATCCCCTGGCATGACACAGTGCTATATTAACCAGACCATCCCCTGGCAAAGTGCTAAATTAACCAGACCATCCCCTGGCACAGTGCTATATTAACCAGACCATCCCCTGGCATGACACAGTGCTAAATTAACCAGACCATCCCCTGGCACAGTGCTATATTAACCAGACCATCCCCTGGCACAGTGCTATATTAACCAGACCATCCCCTGGCACAGTGCTATATTAACCAGACCATCCCCTGGCACAGTGCTATATTAACCAGACCATCCCCTGGCATGGCACAGTGCTATATTAACCAGACCATCCCCTATCACAGTGCTATATTAACACAGACCATCCCGTGGCACAGTGCTATATTAACCAGACCATCCCCTGGCATGACACAGTGTTATATTAACCAGACCATCCCCTGGCATGACACAGTGCTACATTAACCAGACCATCCCCTGGCATGACACAGTGCTATATTAACCAGACCATCCCCTGGCACAGTGCTATATTAACACAGACCATCCCCTGGCACAGTGCTATATTAACCAGACCATCCCCTGGCATGACACAGTGTTATATTAACCAGACCATCCCCTGGCATGACACAGTGCTATATTAACCAGACCATCCCCTGGCACAGTGCTATATTAACCAGACCATCCCCTGGCATGACACAGTGCTATATTAACCAGACCATCCCCTGGCACAGTGCTATATTAACCAGACCATCCCCTGGCACAGTGCTATATTAACCAGACCATCCCCTGGCATAGTGCTATATTAACCAGACCATCCTCTGGCATGGCACAGTGCTATATTAACCAGACCATCCCCTGGCACAGTGCTATATTAACCAGACCATCCCCTGGCACAGTGCTATATTAACCAGACCATCCCCTGGCATGATACAGTGCTATATTAACCAGACCATCCCCTGGCATGACACAGTGCTATATTAACCAGACCATCCCTTGGCATGACACAGTGCTATATTAACCAGACCATCGCCTGGCATGGCACAGTGCTATATTAACCAGACCATCCCCTGGCACAGTGCTATATTAACCAGACCATCCCCTGGCACAGTGCTACATTAACCAGACCATCCCCTGGCATGGCACAGTGCTATATTAACCAGACCATCCCCTGGCACAGTGCTATATTAACCAGACCATCCCCTGGCATGACACAGTGCTAAATTAACCAGACCATCCCCTGGCACAGTGCTATATTAACCAGACCATCCCCTGGCATGGCACAGTGCTATATTAACCAGACCATCCCCTGGCATGACACAGTGCTATATTAACCAGACCATCCCCTGGCATGACACAGTACTATATTAACCAGACCATCCCCTGGCAGAGTGCTATATTAACCAGACCATCCCCTGGCACAGTGCTATATTAACCAGACCATCCCCTGGCATGACACAGTGCTATATTAACCAGACCATCCCCTGGCATGACACAGTGCTATATTAACCAGACCATCCCCTGGCACAGTGCTATATTAACCAGACCATCCCCTGGCATGGCACAGTGCTATATTAACCAGACCATCCCCTGGCATGGTGCTATATTAACCAGACCATCCCCTGGCACAGTGCTATATTAACCAGACCATCCCCTGGCACAGTGCTATATTAACCAGACCATCCCCTGGCATGACACAGTGCTATATTAACCAGACAATCCCCTGGCACAGTGCTATATTAACCAGACCATCCCCTGGCATGGCACAGTACTATATTAACCAGACCATCCCCTGGCACAGTGCTATATTAACCAGACCATCCCCTGGCACAGTGCTATATTAACCAGACCATCCCCTGGCATGACACAGTGCTATATTAACCAGACCATCCCCTGGCATGACACAGTGCTCTATTAACCAGACCATCCCCTGGCATGACACTGTGCTATATTAACCAGACCATCCCTTGGCATGGCACAGTACTATATTAACCAGACCATCCCCTGGCACAGTGCTATATTAACCAGACCATCCCCTGGCATGGCACAGTGCTATATTAACCAGACCATCCCCTGGCATGGCACAGTGCTATATTAACCAGACCATCCCCTGGCACAGTGCTATATTAACCAGACCATCCCCTGGCACAGTACTATATTAACCAGACCATCCCCTGGCACAGTGCTATATTAACCAGACCATCCCCTGGCATGGCACAGTGCTATATTAACCAGACCATCCCCTGGCATGGCACAGTGCTATATTAACCAGACCATCCCCTGGCATGGCACAGTGCTATATTAACCAGACCATCCCCTGGCACAGTGCTATATTAACCAGACCATCCCCTGGCACAGTGCTATATTAACCAGACCATCCCCTGGCATGACACAGTGCTATATTAACACAGACCATCCCCTGGCACAGTGCTATATTAACCAGACCTGCCCCTGGCATGGCACAGCGCTATATTAACCAGACCATCACCTGGCATTACACAGTGCTATATTAACACACACCATCCCCTGGCACAGTGCAATATTAACCAGACCATCCCCTGGCACAGTGCTATATTAACCAGACCATCCCCTGGCACAGTGCTATATTAACCAGACCATCCCCTGGCATCGCACAGTGCTATATTAACCAGACCATCCCCTTGCACAGTGCTATATTAACCAGACCATCCCCTGGCATGACACAGTGCTATATTAACCAGACCATCCCCTGGCACAGTGCTATATTAACCAGACCATCCCCTGGCATGGCACAGTACTATATTAACCAGACCATCCCCTGGCACAGTGCTATATTAACCAGACCATCCCCTGGCACAGTGCTATATTAACCAGACCATCCCCTGGCACAGTGCTATATTAACCAGACCATCCCTGGCATGGCACAGTGCTATATTAACCAGACCATCCCCTGGCACAGTGCTATATTAACCAGACCATCCCCTGGCATGACACAGTGCTATATTAACCAGACCATCCCCTGGCATGACACAGTGCTATATTAACCAGACCATCCCCTGGCATGGCACAGTGCTATATTAACCAGACCATCCCCTGGCACAGTGCTATATTAACCAGACCATCCCCTGGCATGGCACAGTGCTATATTAACCAGACCATCTCCTGGCACAGTGCTCTATTAACCAGACCATCCCCTGGCACAGTGCTATATTAACCAGACCATCCCCTGGCATGATACAGTGCTATATTAACCAGACCATCCCCTGGCATGACACAGTGCTATATTAACCAGACCATCCCTTGGCATGACACAGTGCTATATTAACCAGACCATCGCCTGGCATGGCACAGTGCTATATTAACCAGACCATCCCCTGGCACAGTGCTATATTAACCAGACCATCCCCTGGCACAGTGCTACATTAACCAGACCATCCCCTGGCATGGCACAGTGCTATATTAACCAGACCATCCCCTGGCACAGTGCTATATTAACCAGACCATCCCCTGGCATGACACAGTGCTAAATTAACCAGACCATCCCCTGGCACAGTGCTATATTAACCAGACCATCCCCTGGCATGGCACAGTGCTATATTAACCAGACCATCCCCTGGCATGACACAGTGCTATATTAACCAGACCATCCCCTGGCATGACACAGTACTATATTAACCAGACCATCCCCTGGCAGAGTGCTATATTAACCAGACCATCCCCTGGCACAGTGCTATATTAACCAGACCATCCCCTGGCATGACACAGTGCTATATTAACCAGACCATCCCCTGGCATGACACAGTGCTATATTAACCAGACCATCCCCTGGCACAGTGCTATATTAACCAGACCATCCCCTGGCATGGCACAGTGCTATATTAACCAGACCATCCCCTGGCATGGTGCTATATTAACCAGACCATCCCCTGGCACAGTGCTATATTAACCAGACCATCCCCTGGCACAGTGCTATATTAACCAGACCATCCCCTGGCATGACACAGTGCTATATTAACCAGACAATCCCCTGGCACAGTGCTATATTAACCAGACCATCCCCTGGCATGGCACAGTACTATATTAACCAGACCATCCCCTGGCACAGTGCTATATTAACCAGACCATCCCCTGGCACAGTGCTATATTAACCAGACCATCCCCTGGCATGACACAGTGCTATATTAACCAGACCATCCCCTGGCATGACACAGTGCACTATTAACCAGACCATCCCCTGGCATGACACTGTGCTATATTAACCAGACCATCCCTTGGCATGGCAAAGTACTATATTAACCAGACCATCCCCTGGCATGGCACAGTGCTATATTAACCAGACCATCCCCTGGCATGGCACAGTGCTATATTAACCAGACCATCCCCTGGCATGGCACAGTGCTATATTAACCAGACCATCCCCTGGCACAGTGCTATATTAACCAGACCATCCCCTGGCACAGTACTATATTAACCAGACCATCCCCTGGCACAGTGCTATATTAACCAGACCATCCCCTGGCATGGCACAGTGCTATATTAACCAGACCATCCCCTGGCATGGCACAGTGCTATATTAACCAGACCATCCCCTGGCATGGCACAGTGCTATATTAACCAGACCATCCCCTGGCACAGTGCTATATTAACCAGACCATCCCCTGGCACAGTGCTATATTAACCAGACCATCCCCTGGCATGACACAGTGCTATATTAACACAGACCATCCCCTGGCACAGTGCTATATTAACCAGACCTGCCCCTGGCATGGCACAGCGCTATATTAACCAGACCATCACCTGGCATTACACAGTGCTATATTAACACACACCATCCCCTGGCACAGTGCAATATTAACCAGACCATCCCCTGGCACAGTGCTATATTAACCAGACCATCCCCTGGCACAGTGCTATATTAACCAGACCATCCCCTGGCATCGCACAGTGCTATATTAACCAGACCATCCCCTTGCACAGTGCTATATTAACCAGACCATCCCCTGGCATGACACAGTGCTATATTAACCAGACCATCCCCTGGCACAGTGCTATATTAACCAGACCATCCCCTGGCATGGCACAGTACTATATTAACCAGACCATCCCCTGGCACAGTGCTATATTAACCAGACCATCCCCTGGCACAGTGCTATATTAACCAGACCATCCCCTGGCACAGTGCTATATTAACCAGACCATCCCTGGCATGGCACAGTGCTATATTAACCAGACCATCCCCTGGCATGACACAGTGCTATATTAACCAGACCATCCCCTGGCATGACACAGTGCTATATTAACCAGACCATCCCCTGGCATGACACAGTGCTATATTAACCAGACCATCCCCTGGCATGGCACAGTGCTATATTAACCAGACCATCCCCTGGCACAGTGCTATATTAACCAGACCATCCCCTGGCATGGCACAGTGCTATATTAACCAGACCATCTCCTGGCACAGTGCTCTATTAACCAGACCATCCCCTGGCATGGCACAGTGCTATATTAACCAGACCATCTCCTGGCACAGTGCTCTATTAACCAGACCATCCCCTGGCACAGTGCTATATTAAACAGACCATCCCCTGGCATGGCACAGTGCTATATTAACCAGACCATCCCCTGGCACAGTGCTATATTAACCAGACCATCCCCTGGCACAGTGCTATATTAACCAGACCATCCCCTGGCATGGCACAGCGCTATATTAACCAGACCATCCCCTGGCATGACACAGTGCTATATTAACACACACCATCCCCTGGCACAGTGCTATATTAACCAGACCATCCCCTGGCACAGTGCTATATTAACTAGACCATCCCCTGGCATGGCACAGTGCTATATTAACCAGACCATCCCCTGGCACAGCACTCTATTAACCAGACCATCCCCTGGCATGGCACAGTGCTATATTAACCAGACCATCCCCTGGCACAGTGCTACATTAACCAGACCATCCCCTGGCATGGCACAGTGCTATATTAACACAGACCATCCCCTGGCACAGTGCTATATTAACCAGACCATCCCCTGGCATGGCACAGCGCTATATTAACCAGACCATCACCTGGCATGACACAGTGCTATATTAACCAGACCATCCCCTGGCATGACACAGTGCTATATTAACCAGACCATCCCCTGGCACAGTGCTATATTAACCAGACCATCCCCTGGCATGGCACAGCGCTATATTAACCAGACCATCACCTGGCACAGTGCTATATTAACCAGACCATCCCCTGGCACAGTGCTATATTAACCAGACCATCCCCTGGCATGACACAGTGCTATATTAACCAGACCATCCCCTGGCATGACACAGTGCTATATTAACCCACCCAACCCCCCCACTATTACACCCACCCAACCCCGACTATTACACCAACCCAACCCCCCGCTATTACACCCACCCAATCCCCAACTATTACACCCACCCAACCCCCACTATTACACCCGCCCAACCCCCCTACTATTACACCCGCCCAACCCCCCACTATTACACCCACCCAACCCCCACTATTACACCCACCCAACCCCCCCACTATTACACCCACCCAACCCCCCCACTATTACACCCACCCAACCCCCCCACTATTACACCCACCCAACCCCCCACTATTACACCCACCCAATCCCCCCACTATTACACCCGCCCAACCCCCACTATTACACCCACCCAAACCCCCACTATTACACCCACCCAACCCCCCACTATTACACCCACCCAACCCCCACTATTACATCCACCCAACCCCCACTATTACACCCGCCCAACCTCCCAATATTACACCCACCCAACCCCCACTATTACACCCACCCAACCCCCACTATTACACCCACCCAACGCCCACTATTACACCCACCCAACCCCCCACTATTACACCCACCCAACCCCCACTATTACACCCACCCAACCCCCACTATTACACCCACCCAACCCCCCCACTATTACACCCACCCAACCCCCCCACTCTTACACCCACCCAACCCCCCCACTATTACACCCACCCAACCCCCACTATTACACCCACCCAACCCCCACTATTACACCCACCCAACCCTCCCACTATTACACCCGCCCAACACCCCACTATTACACCCGCCCAACCCCCTCACTATTACACCCACCCAAACCCCCCACTATTACACCCACCCAACCCCCCCACTATTACACCCTCCCAACCCCCACTATTACACCCACCCAACCCCCCACTATTACACCCACCCAACCTCCCACTATTACACCCACCCAACCCTCCCACTATTACACCCACCCAACCCCCACTGTTACACCCACCCAACCCCCCACTATTACACCCACCCAACCCTAACTATTACACCCACCCAAACCCCCCAATATTACACCCACCCAACCCCACTATTACACCCGCCCAACCCCCACTATTACACCCACCCAACCCCCCCACTATTACACCCACCCAACCCCCCACTATTACACCCACCCAACCCCACTATTACACCCGCCCAACCCCCCACTATTACATCCGCCCAACCCCCCACTATTACACCCGCCCAACCACCCCACTATTACACACGCCCAACCCCCACTATTACACCCACCCAACCCCCCCCACTATTACACCCACCCAACCCCCACTAATACACCCGCCCAACCACCCCACTATTACTCCAGCCAAACCCCCACTATTACACCCGCCCAACCCCCACTATTACACCCGCCCAACCACCCACTATTACACCCGCCCAACCACCCACTATTACACCCGCCCAACCCTCCCACTATTACACCCGCCCAACCCCCACTATTACACCCGTCCAACCCCCCACTATTACACCCGCCCAACCCCCACTATTACACCCACCCAACCCCCCACTATTACACCCCGCCCAACCCTCCACTATTACACCCGCCCAACCCCCACTATTACACCCGCCCAACCCCCACTATTACACCCACCCAACCCCCCACTATTACACCCGCCCAACCCCCACTATTACACCCGCCCAACCCCCACTATTACACCCACCCAACCCCCCCACTATTACACCCGCCCAACCCCCACTATTACACCCACCCAACCCCCACTATTGCACCCGCCCAACCCCCACTATTACACCCACCCAATCCCCCCACTATTACACCCGCCCAACCCCCACTATTACACCCACCCAACCCCCACTATTACACCCGCCCAACCCCCCCACTGTTACACCCACTCAATGCTCAACATGCTCTGCTTACACCTACTGTGATGGTCCGAGGATGAACCACACAATAACAACACTAGACACTATGGAACACAACGCTTTAACTATCTCATTCTGGAATGTACAAGTTCTGAGGTTTTCTGCCTTTAGCTTAAAGATCAGGAACCCAGACTTCATCAAAGAAATTGGAAATACAGACATTGTCATCCTACAAGAAACATGGTATAGTGGAGACCCACTGGTTGCCCTCTAGGTTACAGACAGATGGTAGTCCCATCCACCAAACTACCAGGTGTGAAATAGGGAACATTTTACATCCAGCTAAAAATTAAAAAGGAAATTATCTCAACAGAGATAATTGTCCTCATCTGTTCTTCTTCTTCTAGGCTTCGAGGGGACTCCTTCGGTAGGTACACCAACAGAAACATTTTACATCTGGCTATAAATTCAAACGGAAATGAGAGAGAACAGAGAAAAATGTCCTCCTGTGTGCTACCTATATCCTCCCCAATAGAATCCCCATACTTTAACGATGACAGCTTCTCCATCCTACCTATATCCCCCCACTAGAATCCCCATACTTTAACGATGACAGCTTCTCCATCCTACCTATATCCCCCCACTAGAATCCCCATACTTTAACGATGACAGCTTCTCCATCCTAGAGGGGGAGATCAATGATTTCCAGGCCCAGGGACATGTACTAGTCTGTGGCGACCTAAACACCAGAACTGGACAGGAACCCGACACCTCTCAGCACACAGGGGGACAAACACCTACCTGGAGGTGACAGCATTCCTTCCCCCATATAACAAATACAAATACGACAACACAACCAACAAAAATGGGCCACAACTCCTGCAGCTCTGTTTGAAGCTGGGTATGTACATAATCAATGGTAGGCTTCGAGGAGACTCCTATGGTAGGTACACCAACAGCTCATCTATTGGCAGTAGTACTGTAGACTACTTTATCACTGACCTCAACCCAGAGTCTCTTAGAGCTTTCACAGTCAGTCCACTGACACCCCTATCAGATCCCAGCAAAATCACAGTCTGCTTGAAAAGAGCAATACTCGACCATGAGGCATCAACGCCAGAGAAACTGAATAACACTAACAAATGCAATAGATGGAAGGAAAATTGTGTGAAAATTTACCAAAAACAACTAATTAACAACAAATGCAATCCCTTACCCTGGACAAAGGTTTCACTGTAATAGTGAAGGTGGAAACTTGGCAGTAGAAAAACTAATCAGTAAATTTGACCTCTCAGTTGTCAAGCAGACAACCTAAGAAAATGAACAACAATGACAAATGGTTTGATGAAGAATGCAAAAACCTAACAATCTAATTGAGAAACCTATCAACCAAAAACATAGAGACCCAGAAAACCTGAGTCTACACCTTCACTATGGTGAATCACTAAAACAATACAGAAATACACTACGGAGAAAGAAGGAACAGCACGTCAGAAATCAGCTCAATGTAATTGAAGAATCCATAGAATCTAACCACTTCTGGGAAAATTGGAAAACACTAAACAAACAACAACATGAAGAGTTATCTATCCAAAACAGAGATGTATGGATAAACCACTTATCCAATATTTTTGGCTCTATAACAAGGAACAAACAGCAAACACATATACATGATCAAATACTCATTTTTAAATCAACTATTAAAGACTATCAGAACACACTGGATTCTCCAATTACATTGAATTAACTACGGGACAAAATACAAACCCTCCAACCCAAAAAGGCCTGTGGGGTTGATTGTATCCTAAATGAAATGGTCAAATATACAGACCACAAATTCCAATTGGCTATACTAAAACTCTTAAACATCATCCTCAGCTCTGGCATATTCCACAACGTTTGGAACCAAGGACAGATCACCCCAATTCACAAAAGTGGAGACAACTTTGACCCCAACAACTACCGTGGGATATGCGTCAACAGCAACCTTGGGAAAATCCTCTGCATTATTCTTAACAGCAGTCTCGTACATTTCCTCAGTGAAAACAATGTACTGAGCAAATGTCAATTTGTCTTTTTACCAAATTAGGGTACGACAGATCACATATTCACCCTGTACACCCTAATTAACGAACAAACAAACAAACCAAAACAAAGGAAAAGTCTTCTTGTGCTTTGTTAATTTCAAAAAAGCTTTCGATTCAGTTTGGCATGAGGGTCTGCAATACAAATTGATGGACAGTGGTATTGGAGAAAAAACATACGGCATTATAAAACCCATGTACACAAACAGCAAGTGTGCAGTTAAAATTGGCAAAAAAACACACACATTTCTTTCCACATGGCCATGGGGTGAGACAGGGATGCAGCTTAAGCCCCACCCATAAACGAATTGGTGAGGGCACTAGAACAGTCTGCAGCACCCGGCCTCACCCTACTAGAATCTGAAGTCAAAAGTCTACTGTTTGCTGATGATCTGGTGCTTCTGTCCCCAACCAAGGAGGGCCTATGCAGCACCTATATCTTCTGCACAGATTCTGTCAGACCTGGGCCCTGACAGTAAATCTCAGTAGAACAAAAAATAATGGTGTCCCAAAAAAAGGTCCAGTTTCCAGGACCACAAATACAAATTCTACCTAGACATCCTTTCCCTAATGCACACAAAAACTAAACATCAGCTCCACAGGTAACATCCACAAAGCTGTGAGCGATCTGAAGGGTCTTCTATGCCATCAAAAGGAACATCAAATTTGACATACTAATTAGAATCTGGCTAAAAATACTTGAATCAATTATAGGACCCATTGCCCTTTATGGTTGTGAGGTCTGGGGTCCGCTCACCAACCAAGAATTCACAAAATGGGACAAACACCAAATTGAGACTCTGCATGCAGAATTCTGCAAAATATCCTCTGTGTACAACGTAAAACATCAAATAATGCATGCAGAGCAGAATTAGGCCGATACCCGCTAATGATCAAAATCCAGAAAAGACCCGTTAAATTCTACAACCACCTAAAAGGAAGTCATTCCCAAACCTTCCAAAGCAAATTCATCACCTACAGAGAAATTAACCTGGAGAAGAGTCCCCTAAGCAAGCTGGTCCTGGGGCTCTGTTCACAAACTACCAGGACAGCAACACAATTAGACCCAACAAAATCGTGAGAAAACAAAAATATAATTATTTGAGACATTGGAAAGAATTTACATAAAAACTGAGCAAACTAGAATTGTATTTGGCCCTAAACAGAGACTACACAGCGGCAGAATACCTGACCACTGTGACTGACCCAAACCTAAGGAAATATCTGACTATGTACAGACTCAGTGAGCATAGCCTTGCTATTGAGAAAGGCAGCCGTAGGCAGACCTGGCTCTCAAGAGAAGACAAACTGCCAACAAAATGAGGTGGAAACTGAGTTGCACTTCCTAACCACCTGCCAAATGTATGACCATATTAGAGACACATATTTCCCTCAGATTACACAGACACATAAAGAATTAAAAAACAAACCCAATATTAATAAACTCCCATATCTACTGGGTGAAATACCACAGTGTGCCATCACAGCAGCAAGATTTGTGACCTGTTGCCACATGAAAAGGCCAACCAGTGAAGAACAAACACCATTGTAAATACAATCTATATTTATGTTTATTTATTTTCCCTTTTGTACTTTAACTATTTGCACATTTGAAATGTCTTTATTATTTTGGAACTTTTGTGAGTGTAAGAGAGAGAGAGCGAGAGAGAGAGAGATGGGCAGAGAGAGAGAGAGATGGACAGAGAGAGAGAGAGAGATGGACAGAGAGAGAGAGAGAGATGGACAGAGAGAGAGAGAGGAAGGAAAAAGAGACTAATGGACACTTGAATAGATATCTCTCTCTCCCTTTCTCTCCCCTTTTCTCTCTCCCCCCCTCTCTCCCACTCCCATCTCTTTCTCCCACTCCCCCTCTCTCTCCTCTCTTTCTCCCACTTCACCGTCTCTCCTCTCTCCCACTCCCCTCTCTCACCCCTCTCTCTCCCACTCCCCTCTCTCTCCTCTCTCTCCCACTCTTCACTCTTTCTTTCCCCCTCTCTTTCTACTCTCTCTCTCCTCCCTTTCCCCCTCTCTCTCTCCTCCCTTTCCCCCTCTCTCTCTCCTCCCTTTCCCCCTCTCTCTCTCCTCCCTTTCCCCCTCTCTCTCCCCATCTATTCACAGTGCTGTGGTTCTATACAAGGTTACCCCATTAGCCAGCAGGATAGGAACAATGGGAAACTGCATCAAGCAGGTGGTGCTTTCTGAGTTGAACAGAAAGAGACTGTGTGTGTGTGTGTGTGTGTGTGTGTGTGTGTGTGTGTGTGTGTGTGTGTGTGTGTGTGTGTGTGTGTGTGTGTGTGTGTGTGTGTGTGTAGCAGTAGTACTCATTGGAGTTACAGTACTGGCTTTCTGAATGGACAGACTGGGTGAATGAATGGTGGATAAGCAGAGCTGCTGTTTTCTTATTGTATAGAGTTCCTTTCCATTTCAAATGACCATTGAACGAACAACTTTATACAGACTGTAGATTTATTGGAAGGTTTTTTGTTTTTTTTGTAAACCAACATGGTGGCAGGGAGAATTCGATAGCCCATGTATTGCCCTGCTGTTTGAAATTAATTTAATTGAAATAACCCTTACAGAAAAACCACATGATTTCACATGATGAAAATCAAATGATTTGACGTGACCTTTACACATGTTTTTTTTGCACTTGTGAAATCATCTGAAACCTGAAAAGTGTTTTTTGAACATTTCACATGTGATGATGTGGATTTTCTGCTCTGAAATAATTGTGAAACTGTGTTTATAGTTGTGTTTTTTTGTGATTATATAAAGTTTTACGTCTACGGTCACAAGACGCAGGCCTCCAAATTGTCCCTAGAATTTCTAAGCAAACGGCTGGAGGTAGGGCTTTCTCCTATAGAGCTCCATTTTTATGGAATGGTCTGCCTACCCATGTGAGAGACGCAGACTCAGTCTCAACCTTTAAGTCTTTACTGAAGACTTATCTCTTCAGTAGGTCCTATGATTAAGTATAGTCTGGCCCAGGAGTGTGAAGGTGAACGGAAAGGCTGGAGCAACGAACCGCCCTTGCTGTCTCTGCCTTGTCGGTTCCCCTCTTCCCACTGGGATTCTCTGCCTCTAACCCTTTTACAGGGGCTGAGTCACTGACTTACTGGTGTTCTTCCATGCCGTCCATGGGAGGGGTGCGTCACTTGAGTAGGTTGAGCCACTGACGTGGTCTTCCTGTCTGGGTTGGCGCCCCTGGGTTGTGCCGTGGCGGACATCTTTGTGGGCTATACTCGGCCTTGTCTTCGGACGGTAAGTTGGTGGTTGTAGATATCCCTCTAGTGGTGTGGGGGCTGTGCTTTGGCAAAGTGGGTGGGGTTATATCCTGCCTGTTTGGCCCTGTCCGGGGGTATCATCGGATGGGGCCACAGTGTCTTCTGATCCCTCCTGTCTCAGCCTCCAGTATTTATGCTGCAGTAGTTTATGTGTCGGGGGGCTAGGGTCAGTCTGTTACATCTGGAGTATTCTCTTGTCTTATCCGGTGTACTGTGTGAATGTAAATATGCTCTCTCTAATTCTCTCTTTCTCTCTTTCTTTCTTTCTCTCGGAGGACCTGAGCCCTAGGACCATGCCTCAGGACTACCTGGCATGATGACTCCTTGCTGTCCCCAGTCCACCTGGCCATGCTGCTGCTCCAGTTTCAACTGTTCTGCCTGCGGCTACGGAACCCTGACCTGTTCACCGGACGTGCTTGTTGCACCCTCGACAATTACTATGATTATTATTATTTGACCATGCTGGTCATTTACGAACATTTTAACATCTTGACCATGTTCTGTTATAATATCCACCCGGCACAGCCAGAAGAGGACTGGCCACCCCTCATAGCCTGGTTCCTCTCTAGGTTTCTTCCTAGGTTTTTGGCCTTTCTCAGGAGTTTTTCCTAGGGAGTTTTTCCCAGCCACCGTGCTTCTTTCACATGCATTGCTTGCTGTTTGGGGTTTTAGGCTGGGTTTCTGTACAGCACTTTGAGATTTCAGCTGATGTACGAAGGGCTATATAAATAAATTTGATTTGATTTGATTTGATCACATAAACTTTCACATTTGGATTGACATTTTTTACATTTTTGATAAAACCGTCAGAACCTCTTCGATGACAGCAACTTGCATTTCCTGCTTCGCCACCAGGCGAGAGTCCAATTATACACTTTGATAAAAAGTTGCCCAGAAACAAGTCAGTAATTGTGATACTGACAACACCAACTAAAAAAGTAACAGTGGTCAGGGACAGTTGACATGAAGGCCTAGATTCAATCAGATCAAGCATAAACATGCGATAGCCTACACACGCGTAGCTGGTGGAACTGCGTTAGAGCTGTCAAGTCGGTGAGCCACTGTCTCAATACTGGAACTCACTGTACATGTACATGTCGAATATCTAGTGATTTACAGTCAACTAATGTAGATAAACAACAACATATCACAGTGATAATAGTCACTTTAACTGTACAATCATGTACATACTACCTCAATTAGGCCGACCAAGCAATGTTCCCGCACATTGGCTAACTGTCCCATCCCCTAGTGGGAGGACAACATCGCAGCGGTCACCAAGAAGGCACACCAGCGGATATAAAAACTATATCTCCCAGTCAATTCTGATCGTTTTTTTTTTAACATCAATCGTTGAGTCCATCCTCACCTCTTACATCACCGTCGGGTTTGGATCCCACTGCAAGGGCAAATGGCAACTTATTGTCCAGTCTGCAGAGAGGGTCATCGGCGAAAACCTCCCGCCACCTGAAAAGTTTGTTCCCTTCGGAACCGATCTGTCAGAAATTTGCCCGCAACTGTTTCCCCTCCAGTCAATAACAACAAACAAACCTCCTACAGGTTGAGTTCAATAACAGGCTTCCGGCAAACAGTTGTGGCAAACCTTTGACCAATTTGTCGCAAATTTGCGGCAAGCTCATATTTTCACATGCAAATTAGTTTTGTAGTAAACTGTTGGGGTAAATTTTGTGACAACTTGTGAATTTCTGGGAAATCAATTCTGGGAAATCAATTCTGGGAAATCAATTCTGGGAAATCAGTATCAATGTGCAAAATAGGACAGGATTTTGGTTACTGTGTGTATCTACACATAAACCAATTCACATAACTTTAAATAAACTTACTGCTCAGAGAAAAAAAAAACGAAAAGTTCTAAAATTAAGTAATTATGTAGTAAATATATATTAATATATTATATTAATGTATTTACAGATAAAAATAAATCCAATACAAGCTGAAGTCGCAATGAAAGAATCATGAAGAGCAAACACTGGATATTTCCCAAATTGTTTATTTAATAGGTTTATGTAGATACAACATTTACATGAGAGAAACGTGAACTCTATGGGAATGTTGACTATAGGCTGTTTAAAGGGACAGCTACAGAAATATTTACGAGTAAAGTGATAACTGAGCAATAGATTTCAACTACTGCAAGTTTAAAAGTTAATTAACAAAATTGTTATAACTAAAACATAAACGAAATCAAACCCAGTTCTGAACTATTTCAATGAACTTTGGAGATAGCGATCCTTCATCCAAAGCTTGTTGAAACAATCAGAAAACAAACAACATTTTGATAGTGAAAACAATTACAGAACATTTTTTATTTTGGCATCGTAAAAAGCTAGAAATGTTGTTATGATATTACTTTTCCAAAATGAATTTGTTACACCAAAAAATTGGGCCATTTTGACAACCCAGCACTGGGTCAATTCTGGACAAACACAACATTGGGATAATTAATCTCACTGGAGTTGGGTTATGCTTCTAAACCAGCATGTTGGCTTGAGTGCTTGACCCAGCTGTGGGGTAAATTAGACTGTATTTCTGTGTTAAAACAACCCAGTGTGTTGGGTTGGGGGATTGACCCCGCAGCTGTGGGGTAAATTAGACTGTATTTCTGTGTTAAAACAACCCAGTGTGTTGGGTTGGGGGATTGACCCCGCAGCTGTGGGGTAAATTAGACTGTATTTCTGTGTTAAAACAACCCAGTGTGTTGGGTTGGGGGATTGACCCCGCAGCTGTGGGGTAAATTAGACTGTATTTCTGTGTTAAAACAACCCAGTGTGTTGGGTTGGGGGATTGACCCCGCAGCTGTGGGGTAAATTAGACTGTATTTCTGTGTTAAAACAACCCAGTGTGTTGGGTTGGGGGATTGACCCCGCAGCTGTGGGGTAAATTAGACTGTATTTCTGTGTTAAAACAACCCAGTGTGTTGTGTTGGGGGATTGACCCCGCAGCTGTGGGGTAAATTAGACTGTATTTCTGTGTTAAAACAACCCAGTGTGTTGGGTTGGGGGATTGACCCCGCAGCTGTGGGGTAAATTAGACTGTATTTCTGTGTTAAAACAACCCAGTGTGTTGGGTTGGGGGATTGACCGCGCAGCTGTGGGGTAAATTAGACTGTATTTCTGTGTTAAAACAACCCAGTGTGTTGGGTTGGGGGATTGACCCCGCAGCTGTGGGGTAAATTAGACTGTATTTCTGTGTTAAAACAACCCAGTGTGTTGGGTTGGGGGATTGACCCCGCAGCTGTGGGGTAAATTAGACTGTATTTCTGTGTTAAAACAACCCAGTGTGTTGGGTTGGGGGATTGACCCCGCAGCTGTGGTGTAAATTAGACTGTATTTCTGTGTTAAAACAACCCAGTGTGTTGGGTTGGGGGATTGACCCCGCAGCTGTGGGGTAAATTAGACTGTATTTCTGTGTTAAAACTACCCAGTGTGTTGGGTTGGGGGATTGACCCCGTAGCTGTGGGGTAAATTAGACTGTATTTCTGTGTTAAAACAACCCAGTGTGTTGGGTTGGGGGATTGACCCCGCAGCTGTGGGGTAAATTAGACTGTATTTCTGTGTTAAAACTACCCAGTGTGTTGGGTTGGGGGATTGACCCCGCAGCTGTGGGGTAAATTAGACTGTATTTCTGTATTAAAACAACCCAGTGTGTTGGGTTGGGGGATTGACCCCGCAGCTGTGGGGTAAATTAGACTGTATTTCTGTGTTAAAACAACCCAGTGTGTTGGGTTGGGGGATTGACCCCGCAGCTGTGGGGTAAATTAGACTGTATTTCTGTGTTAAAACAACCCAGTGTGTTGGGTTGGGGGATTGACCGCGCAGCTGTGGGGTAAATTAGACTGTATTTCTGTGTTAAAACAACCCAGTGTGTTGGGTTGGGGGATTGACCCCGCAGCTGTGGGGTAAATTAGACTGTATTTCTGTGTTAAAACAACCCAGTGTGTTGGGTTGGGGGATTGACCCCGTAGCTGTGGGGTAAATTAGACTGTATTTCTGTGTTAAAACAACCCAGTGTGTTGGGTTGGGGGATTGACCCCGTAGCTGTGGTGTAAATTAGACTGTATTTCTGTGTTAAAACAACCCAGTGTGTTGGGTTGGGGGATTGACCCCGCAGCTGTGGGGTAAATTAGACTGTATTTCTGTATTAAAACAACCCAGTGTGTTGGGTTGGGGGATTGACCCCGCAGCTGTGGTGTAAATTAGACTGTATTTCTGTGTTAAAACAACCCAGTGTGTTGGGTTGGGGGATTGACCCCGCAGCTGTGGGGTAAATTAGACTGTATTTCTGTGTTAAAACAACCCAGTGTGTTGGGTTGGGGGATTGACCCCGCAGCTGTGGGGTAAATTAGACTGTATTTCTGTGTTAAAACAACCCAGTGTGTTGGGTTGGGGGATTGACCCCGTAGCTGTGGGGTAAATTAGACTGTATTTCTGTGTTAAAACAACCCAGTGTGTTGGGTTGGGGGATTGACCCCGTAGCTGTGGTGTAAATTAGACTGTATTTCTGTGTTAAAACAACCCAGTGTGTTGGGTTGGGGGATTGACCCCGTAGCTGTGGGGTAAATTAGACTGTATTTCTGTGTTAAAACAACCCAGTGTGTTGGGTTGGGGGATTGACCCCGCAGCTGTGGGGTAAATTAGACTGTATTTCTGTGTTAAAACTACCCAGTGTGTTGGGTTGGGGGATTGACCCCGCAGCTGTGGGGTAAATTAGACTGTATTTCTGTGTTAAAACAACCCAGTGTGTTGGGTTGGGGGATTGACCCCGCAGCTGTGGGGTAAATTAGACTGTATTTCTGTGTTAAAACAACCCAGTGTGTTGGGTTGGGGGATTGACCCCGTAGCTGTGGGGTAAATTAGACTGTATTTCTGTGTTAAAACAACCCAGTGTGTTGGGTTGGGGGATTGACCCCGCAGCTGTGGGGTAAATTAGACTGTATTTCTGTGTTAAAACAACCCAGTGTGTTGGGTTGGGGGATTGACCCCGCAGCTGTGGGGTAAATTAGACTGTATTTCTGTGTTAAAACAACCCAGTGTGTTGGGTTGGGGGATTGACCCCGCAGCTGTGGGGTAAATTAGACTGTATTTCTGTGTTAAAACAACCCAGTGTGTTGGGTTGGGGGATTGACCCCGCAGCTGTGGGGTAAATTAGACTGTATTTCTGTGTTAAAACTACCCAGTGTGTTGGGTTGGGGGATTGACCCCGCAGCTGTGGGGTAAATTAGACTGTATTTCTGTGTTAAAACAACCCAGTGTGTTGGGTTGGGGGATCGACCCCGTAGCTGTGGGGTAAATTAGACTGTATTTCTGTGTTAAAACAACCCAGTGTGTTGGGTTGGGGGATTGACCCCGTAGCTGTGGTGTAAATTAGACTGTATTTCTGTGTTAAAACAACCCAGTGTGTTGGGTTGGGGGATTGACCCCGTAGCTGTGGGGTAAATTAGACTGTATTTCTGTGTTAAAACAACCCAGTGTGTTGGGTTGGGGGATTGACCCCGCAGCTGTGGGGTAAATTAGACTGTATTTCTGTGTTAAAACAACCCAGTGTGTTGGGTTGGGGGATTGACCCCGTAGCTGTGGGGTAAATTAGACTGTATTTCTGTGTTAAAACAACCCAGTGTGTTGGGTTGGGGGATTGACCCCGCAGCTGTGGGGTAAATTAGACTGTATTTCTGTGTTAAAACAACCCAGTGTGTTGGGTTGGGGGATTGACCCCGCAGCTGTGGGGTAAATTAGACTGTATTTCTGTGTTAAAACAACCCAGTGTGTTGGGTTGGGGGATTGACCCCGCAGCTGTGGGGTAAATTAGACTGTATTTCTGTGTTAAAACAACCCAGTGTGTTGGGTTGGGGGATTGACGCCGCAGCTGTGGGGTAAATTAGACTGTATTTCTGTGTTAAAACAACCCAGTGTGTTGGGTTGGGGGATTGACCCCGCAGCTGTGGGGTAAATTAGACTGTATTTCTGTGTTAAAACAACCCAGTGTGTTGGGTTGGGGGATTGACCCCGTAGCTGTGGGGTAAATTAGACTGTATTTCTGTGTTAAAACAACCCAGTGTGTTGGGTTGGGGGATTGACCCCGTAGCTGGGTCATGTTTTATGTTAGTGACATCCTAATTTCATTTTGCTTGCATTATTTTTGTCATCATGCCCATCCAAGCCCCTCCCTTTCCTACACACCATCAAGAAACAACATTGAATTAGAATCATTCATTTGTACTGACTGCATTTCAGAACATACAGTTGAAGTCGGAAGTTTACATACACTTAGGTTTGAGTCATTAAAACCTCCTTGGACTAGGGGGCAGAATTTTCACATCTGGATGAAAAGCGTGCCCAGAGTAAACTGCCTGCTACTCAGGCCCAGAAGCTAGGATATGCATATTATTAGTGGATTATTAGTGGATTTGGATAGAAAACACTCTGAAGTTTCTAAAACTGTTTGAATGATGTCTGTAAGTATAACAGAACTCATATGGCAGGTGAAAACCTGAGAAGAATTCAACTAGGAAGTGAGAAATCTGAGGTTTGTAGTTTTTCAAGTGATTGCCTATCCAATATCCAGTGTAAATGGGGTCAGATTGCACTTCCAAAGGCTTCCACTAGATGTCAACAGTCTTTAGAAAGTTGTTTCATGCTTCTATTGTGAAAGGGGAGCAAATAAGAGCTGCATCAACAAGTGATCAGGCTGAAAGCCTTTAGTTTAGTCTCGCGCGTGGCCGTGAGACTAAATATTATTGAAGATTTATGATAAAAACATCCTAAAGATTGATTATATACATCATTTGACATGTTTCTATGAACTTTAATGGAACTTTTTGGACTTTTCGTCTGGACTTAGTGCCCGCGCTTTGTGCATTTGGATTAGTGAACTAAATGCGCGAACAAAAAGGAGGTATTTGGACATAAAGATGAACTTTATCGAACAAAACAAACATTTATTGTGGAACTGGGATTGCTGGGAGTGCATTCCGATGAAGATCATCAAAGGTAAGTGAATATTTATAACGCTATATCTGACTTTTGTTGACTCCACAACATGGCGGGTATCTGTATGGCTTGTTTTGGTGACTGAGCGCTGTACTCAGATTATCGCATGGCGTGCTTTCGCCGTAAAGCTTTTTTAAAATCTGACACAGCAGTTGCATTAAGGAGAAGTTTATCTTTAAAACTTGTTTTTCAACCACTCCACAAATTTCTTGTTAACAAACTATAGTTTTGGCAAGTCAGTTAGGACTCCTTTGGGTATGACACACACAAGTAATTTTTCCAACAATTGTTTACAAACAGATTATTTCCCGTATAATTCAGTGTTTCACAATTCCAGTGGGTCAGAAGTTTACATACACTAAATTGACTGTGCCTTTAAAGAGCTTACAAAATTCCAGAAAATTATGTCAAGGTTTAGGAGCTTCTGTCAGGCTAATTGACATCATTTGAGTCAATTGGAGGTGTACCTGTGGATGTATTTTAAGGCCTACCTTCAAACTCAGTGCCTTTCTGCTTGACATCATGGGAAAATCAAAAGAAATCAGCCAAGACCTCAGAAAATAAAAGTTGACTTCCACAAGTCTGGTTAATCCTTGGGAGCAATTTCCAAACACCTGAAGGTACCACGTTCATCTGTACAAACAATAGTACGCAAGTATAAACACCATGGGACCATGCAGCCGTCATACCTCTCAGGAAGGAGATGCGTTCTGTCTCCTAGAGATGAACGTACTTTGGTGCGAAAAGTGAAAATCAATCCCAGAACAACAGCAAAGGATCTTTTTTAAATGCATTAATTTGATTTAACTAGGCAAGTCAGTTAAGAACAAATTCTTATTTTCAATGACATCCTAAGAATAGTGGGTTAACTACCTTGTTCAGGGGCAGAATGACAGATTTGTACCTTGTCAGCTCGGGGATTCAAACGTGCAATCTTTCAGTTACTAGGCCAATGCTCTAACCACCATGCTACCCTGCCGCCTGTGAAGATGCTGGAGGAAACAGGTACAAAAGTATCTGTATCCACAGTAAAACGAGTCCTATATCGAAGGAAGGAAGTAGCCACTGCTCCAAAACCACCATAAAAAAGCAAGACTATGGCTTGCAACTGCACATGGGGACAAAGATTATACTTTTTGGAGATATGTCCTCTGGTCTGATGAAACAAAAATAGAACTGTTTGGCCGTAATGACCATTGTTATGTTTGGAGGAAAAAGGGGAGGCTTGCAAGTCGAAGAACACCATCCCAACAGTGAAGCACGGGGGTGGCAGCATCATGTTGTGGGGGTGCTTTGCTGCATGAGGGACTGGTGCACTTAACAAAATAGATGGCATCATGAGGAGGAAAATTATGTGGATATATTGAAGCAACATCTCAAGACATCAGTCAGGACATTAAAGCTTGGTCGCAAATGGGTCTTCTAAATGGACAATGACCCCAAGCATACTTCCAAAGTTGTGGCAAAATGGCTTAAGGAGAACAAAGTCAATGTATTGGAGTGGCCATCACAAAGCCCTGACCTCAATTCTATAGATGTCAAGTCCTGACCATAGAGAGCTCTTATTTTCTATGGTAGAGTAGGTCAGGGCGTGACTGGGGTTTTTTCTAGTTATTATTTTCTATGTGGGGTTCTAGTTTAGTTTTTCTATGTTTGGGTGTTTGGTATAATTCCCAATTAGAGGCAGCTGGCTATCGTTGTCTCTAATTGGGGATCATACTTAAGAAGCATTTTTTCCACCTGTGGGTTATGGGATATTGTTTTGAGTTAGTGCATGTAGCAACTCTATAGTCACAGTTCGTTTATTCCTTTATTGTTTGTTTTGTATTTGGCTAAATATATTTTTTAAATAGCACATTGAAACATATTGTCTAATTATGTGTTATTTCATAAGATAATAATCAATCCCATCTTATGAAATCTTAAAATGTATTTATATTATTTCATAAACCAAACAGACTCAAGCTGCTGTTGAACTAGATGTGGACACTCAGACTGCAATCTGAGGAAAACAACGCATGCATGAGACACTGTCTGTCTTAATTAGCAGTGGTGTAAAGTACTTAAGTAAAAAAATACTTTAAAGTACTACTTTAGTCAGTTTTTTTTGGGGGGGGGGGGTATCTGTACTTTGCTTTACTATTTATGTTTTTGACAACTTTTACTTCACTACATTCCTAAAGAAAATAATGTACTTTTTACTTCATACATTTTACCTGACACCCAAAAGTACTTGTTACATTTTGAAGGCTTAGCAGGACAAGAAAATGGTCTAATTCACACACTTATCAAGAAAACACATAGCCATCTCTTTTGCCTCTGATCTGGCAAACTCATTAAACACAAATGCATATTTTTTTTAAATTAAGTTTCATTTCAAAAATTACAAATTAAATGGTGCCACCTGCTTTGCTTAATAGAATGAATTTGAAATGATTCACGCTTTTACTTTTTATACTTAAAAGTATATTTGAGCAATTACATATTATTTTGATACTTAAGTATATTTAGAACCAAATACTTTTAGAATTTTACTTAAGTAGTATTTTACTGGGTGACTTTCTATTAATGTATCTACACTTTTACTTGAGAATGACAATTGGGTACTTTTTCCACCGCTGCTAAGTAGTACTTCAAAGCATGTTTTTCTTAAGTACTTTACACCACTTGGTGTGCCTCTCTCAAATCAAATCTAAGTCTTTCGGTCATTTCCATCAAATATATATGTTTGAACTTTCAAACTAGTTTCCATTGGGAAGGCAAACAAAATATTTTAATCAAAAGCGATCACTTTTGCAATGTGAAAAACACAGCATCCTACTCCACGTGCTTAATTACGTCACTTTTCTTTTGAGCTGACTTCGCCTTGGGCTTTGAATGGCAGACCGCTTCCAAAACGAATGCAATCAATTTTCATCTGGTGCAAAACAATCCTGCCCGGGCGCCCGGGCCAAATTAATCGAATCCCCTCACTCACACACACATACACACACACAGACACAGATATACACACACAGACACACACACACAGACATACATATACACACACAGACACACATATACACACAGCGCCCAACCATGGGCGGCCCTGATTGGTTAACCAACTCTTTCAGTCACCACAGTGAGGGCGGGACTAAGACTCTGGTTCCTCCCTGAGCTCAAAGCGGCACTTTTCCGATTCTGTGTGCGAGAGCAGAGCGGACTACGGCAACATATCTTCTCCTTACCGGAGGAAATACACACCGACTCATTCTCACAGCTACGGAGCAGTTACACCTTATCAGTGCTCTACCGAATTACAAGGGACATCTTCTATCCAAGGAGACTAGACAAAATAAAGGAAGAAAAAAAAAAACACGTTAAAACGTTATTACCTAATCGGTTAAAATAGAGGAGCCTATATACCGATATCCCAGCAACACGAAAGACAGACTTGGCTAGCCCACCAGGATAACACGCCGGGGCTTTCGGGAGCACGAGGAAAGAGACAGGGATAAAGGAGAAGAAGACAGGATGATTCTCCAGCGTCATTTGGTTCTGACGCTGTGCGCCGTCTACGGGATCCTGCTAAAAGGTTCGACTGCTGTGTTTTTTTATTAACTTTGAGTGGGAAAAAAATATTTTGGTTTGTGTTTGTTTGAGAGAGAGAGAGAGAGAGAGAGAGAGAGAGAGAGAGAGAGAGAGAGGAGGGATGAGGCGATGGAGACTGCGTGAGGAGAGTGGAGAGTCTCATGGGTCATTTGTGGGCATTATTTTCACGCTGCGCCTTGGGGGGGGGGGACACACTGCCCTGTCACGCACGGGGTCTCGCATGCGTCGGAGTGTGTGTGTGTGTGTGTGTGTGTGTGTGTGTGTGTGTGTGTGTGTCGCTGGGGTGCCCTGTCATGCATAGGGTCTCAGATACGTGGTAATGCAATGGATTAAACGCGATACAATTTGCATAATTTGTTGGATGTGATTTGAGAGCCTACGGGGGGGGCTTCTTGTGCTCGCATACTCGCAGTTTGTGTGCGCGCGCGTGCGTGTTTAGTGTGTTTTAAATGCTGAAATGAAACGGTAAACGGTTCCCGAAAGCACGGCACACACCTCAGAGGCAAGGCATCCTCCCTGGTACGCAGGTTGTTGTTGCCGCTTCAACACACACACACACACACACACACACACAAATGATGTTGTCTCATTATCAGTTAATTCTGAATTGTCTGAAATCAAATAGAGGAAAATGTGTAGTAGGCTTGAATAACACTTTTCTTCTTACGAGGACATTCATTTTAGTTAAGGACGTAAAACGTGTAAAACGTTTAGTCCGTAATACGTCTCTGGCTTTAGCCGTGCAGTCGTGAATTCGTAGTTAGTCTATGTGAAGCAGGAGTCTCCCAATGTTGACTCTTGGGCGTTTATTAAGGGCTCTACACACAACAACATCTCATAGTTTCCCTTTGACATTTGCCGTTTTGTGATTAGTGTCTTTTTTTACGCGTTCATTCCGCGTTGTTACAGTGTTAATTATGCGTGGTTACAGGAATACACAGAAACAACTCAAAAGGTTGACACTTAAGACATTAATTCCGAGTGGAAAAGGTTATGGCTCAAAACAAAATAGTAAAATAAATAAATAAATAAATAAACCCGAAGTGCTATTGCCATCAAGTATTCTCAAGGCTTGCTAAAAGCATTGTGATCTGCAGTGGGGCAGCGGTCTGAGCGGCAAGCTCCGAGCATCACGAGTTCAATCCCAGTGCCCTTTAGGCTTAGTGATTGTAGACCAATAGTCCGTTATTCAGCAGCCTTATAGATGGTTTTAACTGGAGAACTGGGGAGAATGATTAGAGCATGAATAAGAGAATTGATACAACGGAGAATGATTAGACAGTATGAATGAGAGAATTGATAGAGAAGGGAGGAACGAATGGGAGAGCAGATAGAGAAGGGAGGAACGAATGGGAGAGCAGATAGAGAAGGGAGGATCGAATGGGAGAGCAGATAGAGAAGGGAGGAACGAATGGGAGAGCAGATAGAGAAGGGAGGAACGAATGGGAGAGCAGATAGAGAAGGGAGGAACGAATGGGAGAGCATAGATAGAGAAGGGAGGAACGAATGGGAGAGCAGATAGAGAAGGGAGGAACGAATGGGAGAGCAGATAGAGAAGGGAGGAACGAATGGGAGAGCAGATAGAGAAGGGAGGAACGAATGGGAGAGCAGATAGAGAAGGGAGGAACGAATGGGAGAGCAGATAGAGAAGGGAGGAACGAATGGGAGAGCATAGATAGAGAAGGGAGGAACGAATGGGAGAGCAGATAGAGAAGGGAGGAACGAATGGGAGAGCATAGATAGAGAAGGGAGGAACGAATGGGAGAGCATAGATAGAGAAGGGAGGAACGAATGGGAGAGCAGATAGAGAAGGGAGGACCGAATGGGAGAGCAGATAGAGAAGGGAGGAACGAATGGGAGAGCAGATAGAGAAGGGAGGAACGAATGGGAGAGCATAGATAGAGAAGGGAGGAACGAATGGGAGAGCAGATAGAGAAGGGAGGAACGAATGGGAGAGCAGATAGAGAAGGGAGGAACGAATGGGAGAGCAGATAGAGAAGGGAGGAACGAATGGGAGAGCAGATAGAGAAGGGAGGAACGAATGGGAGAGCTGGTTAGTACAAGCTTCACTCCGTTGATTGGTGAAGTGGTATTTTTGGAACAGCAAACACCTTTTTGTAACATGATATTTTCACCGGTCCCACACTGGGGTGATAGCAAAGTTTAAAACAAAAATATATAATAATAATAATTTCATTTTGTGAAAGCAAGGAAAAGTCACCTTCCCTTGATAGTTGTAGCTAGCTGACTGCCTGGCTGTTTATTGTGGATGATCTCAATGATGTGTGTGTCCACTCCTCCACATACTCCACTGTCTTCCTAAAGAAGCTCGCATCCACTACAAGACCATGGTACTTCCCTACAGAGTAGCAAGAAGAACTGCCCCTCCCTATCTTCAGGCTATCCTCCAACCCTACACCCCAACCTGAGCACTCTGTTCTGCAGAATCTGGTCTCTTGGCCGTCCCACCCCTACAGGGAGGGCAGCTCAACCCAGTCACAGCTCTTCTCTGTTCAGGCACCCCCATCTTTCCCCTAAAGCTAGGACAGCAGAGTCTCTGTCCATCTTTCCCCTGAAGCTAGGACAGCAGAGTCCCTGTCCATCTTTCCCCTGAAGCTAGGACAGCAGAGTCCCTGCCCATCTTCCCCCTGAAGCTAGGACAGCAGAGACCCTGTCCCTGTCCATCTTCCCCCCTAAAGCTAGGACAGCAGAGTCCCTGTCCATCTTCCCCCTGAAGCTAGGACAGCAGAGTCCCTGTCCATCTTTCCCCTGAAGCTAGGACAGCAGAGTCCCTGCCCATCTTCCCCCTGAAGCTAGGACAGCAGAGACCCTGTCCCTGTCCATCTTCCCCCCTAAAGCTAGGACAGCAGAGTCCCTGTCCATCTTCCCCCTGAAGCTAGGACAGCAGAGTCCCTGTCCATCTTTCCCCTGAAGCTAGGACAGCAGAGACCCTGTCCATCTCCCCCCTGAAGCTAGGACAGCAGAGTCCCTGTCCATCTTCCCCTGAAGCTAGGACAGCAGAGTCCCTGTCCATCTTCCCCCTGAAGCTAGGACAGCAGAGTCCCTGTCCATCTTTCCCCTGAAGCTAGGACAGCAGAGTCCCTGTCTATCTTTCCCCTGAAGCTAGGACAGCAGAGTCCCTGTCCATCTTCCCCCTGAAGCTAGGACAGCAGCGTCCCTGTCCATCTTCCCCCTGAAGCTAGGACAGCAGAGTCCCTCCCCATCTTCCCCCTGAAGCTAGGACAGCAGAGTCCCTGTCCATCTTCCCCCCTAAAGCTAGGACAGCAGAGACCCTGTCCATCTTCCCCCCTGAAGCTAGGACAGCAGAGACTTTGTCCATCTTTCCCCTGAAGCTAGGACAGCAGAGACCCTGTCCATCTTTCCCCTGAAGCTAGGACAGCAGTGACCCTGTCCATCTCCCCCCTGAAGCTAGGACAGCAGAGTCCCTGTCCATCTTCCCCCCTGAAGCTAGGACAGCAGAGTCCCTGTCCATCTTTCCCCTAAAGCTAGGACAGCAGAGTCCCTGTCCATCTTTCCCCTGAAGCTAGGACAGCAGAGTCCCTGTCCATCTTCCCCCCTGAAGCTAGGACAGCAGAGTCCCTGTCCATCTTTCCCCTAAAGCTAGGACAGCAGAGTCCCTGTCCATCTTTCCCCTGAAGCTAGGACAGCAGAGACCCTGTCCATCTCCCCCCTGAAGCTAGGACAGCAGAGTCCCTGTCCATCTTTCCCCTGAAGCTAGGACAGCAGAGTCCCTGTCCATCTTCCCCCTGAAGCTAGGACAGCAGAGTCCCTGTCCATCTTCCCCCTGAAGCTAGGACAGCAGAGTCCCTCCCCATCTTCCCCCTGAAGCTAGGACAGCAGAGTCCCTGTCCATCTTCCCCCCTAAAGCTAGGACAGCAGAGACCCTGTCCATCTTCCCCCTGAAGCTAGGACAGCAGAGACTTTGTCCATCTTTCCCCTGAAGCTAGGACAGCAGAGACCCTGTCCATCTTTCCCCTGAAGCTAGGACAGCAGAGACCCTGTCCATCTCCCCCCTGAAGCTAGGACAGCAGAGTCCCTGTCCATCTCCCCCTGAAGCTAGGACAGCAGAGTCCCTGTCCATCTTTCCCCTAAAGCTAGGACAGCAGAGTCCCTGTCCATCTTTCCCCTGAAGCTAGGACAGCAGAGTCCCTGTCCATCTTCCCCCCTGAAGCTAGGACAGCAGAGTCCCTGTCCATCTTTCCCCTAAAGCTAGGACAGCAGAGTCCCTGTCCATCTTTCCCCTGAAGCTAGGACAGCAGAGACCCTGTCCATCTTCCCCCCTGAAGCTAGGCCAGCAGAGTCCCTTTATATCTTTCCCCTGAAGCTAGGACAGCAGAGTCCCTGTACATCTTCCCCCCTGAAGCTAGGACAGCAGAGTCCCTGTCCATCTTCCCCCTGAAGCTAGGACAGCAGAGTCCTTGCCCAGCTTCTCCCTAAAGCTAGGACAGCAGAGTCCCTGTCCATCTTCCCCCCTGAAGCTAGGACAGCAGAGTCCCTGCCCACCTTCCCCCTGAAGCTAGGGCAGCAGAATCCCTGCCCATCTCCCCCCTGAAGCTAGGACAGCAGAGTCCCTGTCCATCTCCCCCCTGAAGCTAGGACAGCAGAGTCCCTGTCCATCTTCCCCCTGAAGCTAGGACAGCAGAGTCCCTGTCCATCTCCCCCCTGAAGCTAGGACAGCAGAGTCCCTGTCCATCTTTCCCCTGAAGCTAGGACAGCAGAGTCCCTGTCCATCTTTCCCCTGAAGCTAGGACAGCAGAGTCCCTGTCCATCTTTCCCCTAAAGCTAGGACAGCAGAGTCCCTGTCCATCTTTCCCCTGAAGCTAGGACAGCAGAGTCCCTGTCCATCTTCCCCCCTGAAGCTAGGACAGCAGAGTCCCTGTCCATCTTTCCCCTAAAGCTAGGACAGCAGAGTCCCTGTCCATCTTCCCCCCTGAAGCTAGGGCAGCAGAGTCCCTGCCCACCTTCCCCCTGAAGCTAGGGCAGCAGAATCCCTGCCCATCTCCCCCCTGAAGCTAGGACAGCAGAGTCCCTGTCCATCTCCCCCCTGAAGCTAGGACAGCAGAGTCCCTGTCCATCTTCCCCCTGAAGCTAGGACAGCAGAGTCCCTGTCCATCTCCCCCCTGAAGCTAGGACAGCAGAGTCCCTGTCCATCTTTCCCCTGAAGCTAGGACAGCAGAGTCCCTGTCCATCTTTCCCCTGAAGCTAGGACAGCAGAGTCCCTGTCCATCTTCCCCCCTGAAGCTAGGACAGCAGAGTCCCTATCCATCTTTCCCCTGAAGCTAGGACAGCAGGACAGCAGAGACCCTGTCCATCTTCCCCCTGAAGCTAGGACAGCAGGGTCCCTGTCCATCTTCCCCCTGAAGCTAGGACAGCAGGGTCCCTGTCCATCTTCTGAAAACACAGAGCACCACCCTTTTTTAAAATGTAAAATGTTCTACCTTTCTAGCTCTGACTCTGCTGACGTCTACTTTATTGAGTTAAAATGTACTTACTGTGACTGTGATATGTGGTTGTCTCCCCTCAGCTATCTTAAGATGAATGAACAAACTTGTAAGTCGTTTCAGATAAAAACGTCTGCTAAATTACTCAAATGTAAAAAAAAAAAAAAAAATCTAATATGTGTGTGTGTACCTGCCCATTCCTTCAGACGATATAGGGAGAGAGAGTGTGAGAGAAACACACAAAACAAACACACCCCTGCCACGCCCTGACCAAACTACAATAACAAATAACCCCTGACCAGTAAAAAGGGTTATTTGTTATTGTAGTTTGGTCAGGGCGTGGCAAGGGGTGTTTGTTTTGTGTGTTTCGATTTTTTTTTTTGGTTTATGTTCTAGGTTATCTATTTCTATGTGTTTGTCTAGCTTTTCTATTTCTATGTTAGTTTTGTCAATGACCTCCAATTAGAGCCAGCTGGTTGTTGTTGTCTCTAATTGGAGGCCATATTTAAGTGTGTTCGTTTTCACTTGTGTTTTGTGGGTGGTTGTTTCCTGTATAGTCTGTGCACCTTACTGGACTGGTTTTCGTCGTTTGTTTTGTTTAAGTGTGTTTTCTCTTTAATAAAGTAAAGAAGATGATCAATATACCCGCTGCATTTTGGTCCACTCCTTACGACGCCCGTGACAGTGTGTGTGTGTGTGTTGACGTTGCTTTTAGAGACTAGTTTAAGGATCATATCACTTCCATCTTTCCATCTTACCCATCTTACCCAACTCCCTAGACCCACTACAATTTGCATACCTCCCCAAAAGGTAAAATAAGGGGGGGAAAAAGTTCAACGGATTCATCGCACTGCCCTATCCCCATCTGGACAACAGGAATACCTACAGTTAGAGGTCGACCGATTATGATTTTTCAACGCCGATACCGATTATTGGAGGGCCCAAAAAATCCGGTGCCGATTAATCGGCAGATTTTTATTTTTATTTATTTGTAATAATGACAATTACAACAATACTGAATTAACACTTATTTTAACTTAATGTAATACATCAATAAAATCAATTTAGCCTCAAATAAATAATGAAACGTGTTCAATTTGGTTTAAATAATGCAAAAACAAAGTGTTTGGAGAAGAAAGTAAAAGTGCATTATGTGCCATGTAAGAAAGCTAACGTTTAAGTTCCTTGCTCAGAACATGAGAACATATGAAAGCTGGTGGTTCCTTTTAACATGAGTCTTCAATATTCCCAGGTAAGAAGTTTTAGGTTGTAGTTATTATAGGAATTATAGGACTATTTCTCTCTATACGATTTGTATTTCATATACCTTTGACTATTGGATGTTCTTATAGGCACTTTAGTATTGCCAGTGTAACAGTATAGCTTCCGTCCCTCTCCTCGAATCCTACATGGGCTCGAACCAGGAATACATCGACAACAGCCACCCTCGAAGCAGCGTTACCCATGCAGAGCAAGGGAAACAACTACTCCAAGTCTCAGAGCGAGTGATGTTTGAAACGCTATTAGCGCGCACCCGGCTAACTAGCTAGCCATTTCACATCGGTTCCACCAGCTTAATCTTGGGAGTTGATAGGCTTGAAGTCATAAACAGCGCAATGCATTGCGAAGGGCTTCTGGCAAAACGCACAAAAGTGCTATTTTGAATGAATGCTTACGAGCCTGCTGCTGCCTACCATCGCTCAGTCAGACTACTCTATCAAATCATAGACTTAATTATAACATAATAACACACAGAAACAGGAGCCTTAGGTCATTAATATGGTCGAATCCGGAAACTATCACGTTTATTCTTTCAGTGAAATACGGAACCGTTCCGTATTTTATCTAACGGGTGGCATCCATAAGTTTAAATATTCCTGTTACATTGCACAACCTTCAATGTTATGTCATAATTACGTAAAATTCTGGCAAATTAATTCGCAACGAGCCAGGCGGCCCAAACTGTTGCATATACCCTGACTCTGCGTGCAATGAACGGAAGAGAAGTGACAATTTCACCTGGTTAATATTGCCTGCTAACCTGGATTTCATTTAGCTAAATATGCAGGTTTAAAAATATATACTTCTGTGTATTGATTTTAAGAAAGACATTGATGTTTATGGTTAGGTACAGTCGTGCAACGATTGTGCTTTTTTCGCAAATGCGCTTTTGACGTTCCGCTAGCGGAACACCTGCTCCAATATCCAATGATAGGCGTGGCGCGAATTACAAATTCCTCAAAAATCCAAAAACTTCAATTTTTCAAACATATGACTATTTTACACCATTTTAAAAACAAAACTCTCCTTTATCTAACCACACTGTCCGATTTCAAAAAGGCTTTACAGCGAAAGCAAAACATTAGATTATGTCAGCAGAGTACCCAGCCAGAAATAATCAGACACCCATTTTTCAAGCTAGCATATAATGTCACAAAAAACAAAACCACAGCTAAATGCAGCACTAACCTTTGATGATCTTCATCAGATGACACTCCTAGGACATTATGTTATACAATACATGCATGTTTTGTTCAATCAAGTTCATATTTATATCAAAAACCAGCTATTTACATTAGCATGTGACGTTCAGAACTAGCATTCCCACCGAACACTTCCGGTGAATTTACTAAATTACTCATGATAAACGTTCACAAAAAACACAACAATTATTTTAAGAATTATAGATACAGAACTCCTTTATGCAATCGCGGTGTCCGATTTTAAAATAGCTTTTCGGTGAAAGCACATTTTGCAATATTCTGAGTAGATAGCCCGGCCATCATGGCTAGCTATTTTGACACCCACCAAGTTTGGTACTCACCAAACTCAGATTTACTATAAGAAAAATTTGATTACCTTTGCTGTTCTTCGTCAGAATGCACTCCCAGGACTTCTACTTCAATAACAAATGTTGGTTTGGTTCCAAATAATCCATAGTTATATCCAAATAGCGGCGTTTTGTTCGTGCGTTCAAGACACTATCCGAAGAGTAAAGAAGGGTGACGCGCCCGGTGCGTTTCGTGACAAAAAAAATCTAAATATTCCATTACCGTACTTCGAAGCATGTCAAACGCTGTTTAAAATCAATTTTTATGCGATTTTTCTCGTAAAAAAGCGATAATATTCCGACCGGGAAACCCTGTTTTCGTTCAAAGACGAAAAAATAAAAACATGGAGTCGTCTCGTGCACGCGCCCCCAGTCTCATTGTTCTCAGATCGACCACTATCCAAATGCGCTACTGTTTTTCAGCCATGGCCTGCAAAGTCATCATTCAACGTTCTGGCGCCTTCTGAGAGCCTATGGGAGCGTTAGAAAATGTCACGTTACAGCAGAGATCCCCTGTTTTGGATAGAGATGATCAAGAAGGCCAAGAAATAGTCAGAGAGGGCGCTTCCTGTTAGGAATCTTCTCAGGTTTTGGCCGGCCAAATGAGTTCTGTTATACTCACAGACACTATCCAAACAGTTTTAGAAACTTTGGAGTGTTTTCTATCCAAAGCTAATTATTATATGCATATTCTAGTTTCTGGGCAGGAGTAATAATCAGATTAAATTGGGTACGTTTTTTATCCGGCCGTGAAAATACTGCCCCCTATCCATAACAAGTTAAATCATCCCCCGTTTGGCGAAGTCGGCTGTCTTTGTTAGGAAGAAATTGTCTTCACAGTTCACAACGAGCCAGGTGGCCCAAACTGCTGCATATACCCTGACTCTGTTGCAGAGGTGACACATTTTCCCTAGTTAAAATAAATTAATGTTAGCAGGCAATATTAACTAAAGATGCAGGTTTAAAAATATATACTTGTCTATTGATTTTAAGAAAGACATTGATGTTTATGGTTAGGTACAAGTTGGAGCAACGACAGACCTTTTTCGCGAATGCGCACCGCATCAATTATATGCAACGCAGGACAGGCTAGATAAACTAGTAATATCATCAACCATGTGTAGTTAACTAGTGATTATGATTGATTGATTGTTTTTATGAGAGAAGTTTAATGCTAGCTAGCAACTTACCTTGGCTTCTTACTGCATTCACGCAACAGGCAGGCTCCTCGTGGAGTGCAATGTAAAGCAGGTGGTTAGAGCGTTGGACTAGTTAACCGTAAGGTTGCATCCCCAAGTTGGCAAGGTAAAAATCTGTCGTTCTGCCCCTGAACAAGGCAGTTAACCAGTTCCTAGGCCGTCATTGAAAATAAGAATGTGTTCTTAACTGACTTGCCTAGTTAAAAAATATTTATATAAAAAAAAATGTAAAACATAAAAAAAGAAAAAGAAAAAGAAGAAAAAATTATCGGCAAATTGGTGGCCAAAAATACCGATTACCGATTGTTATGAAAACTTGAAATCGGCCCTAATTAATCGCCCATTCCGATTAATCGGTCGACCTCTACCGTCAGTACACTGCCCTATCCCCATCTGGACAACAGGAATACCTACGGTATGCAAGAAAGCTGTTCATCAATTACAGGCTTAATCCGCCCTGTGCAATTGGGTCCTGGACTTCCTGACGGGCCGACCCCAGGTGGTGAAGTTAGGCAACAGTGGTAGGCCTGATTACTAACAACAATGAGACAGCCTACAGGGAGGTCGTGAGAGCCCTGGCGGACTGGTGCCAGGAATATAAACTCTCTCTCAATGTCAACAAATGAAGGAGCTTATTGTGGACTTCAGGAGACAGCAGAGAGAGCACACCCTCATCCACATCGACGGGGCCGCAGTGGAGAGGGTGAAAGTTCCTCGGCGTCCACATCACTGATGACCTGAAATGGTCCATTCACACAGACTGTGTGGCGAAGAAGGCTCAACAGCTCAGGAGGCTGAAAAATGTTGCCCTGGCCCCTAAAACCTCACAAACTTCTACAGATGCACCATAGAGAGCATCCTGTTGGGCTGTATCACTGCCTGGTATGGCAATTGCACCATCTGCAACCGCAGGGCTCTCCAGAGGGTGATGCGGTCAGCCCAATGCATCACCGGGGACACACTGCCTGCTCTCCAGGACACCTACAGCACCAGGTGTCACAGGAAGGCCAAGAAGATCATCAAGGACCTCAGCCACCCGAGCCACGGCCTGTTCACCTGTTTTTGGGCCAAAATCCCTGCTGCAGTGTGTGCAAACCTGGTCAAGAACTACAGGAAACGCATGATCTCTGTAATTGCAAACAAAGGTTTCTGCACCAAATATTAAGTTCTGCTTTTCTGATGTATCAAATACTTATGTCACGCAATAAAATGCAAATTAATTACTTAAAAATCATACAATGTGATTTTCTGGATTTTTGTTTTAGATTCCGTCTCTCACAGTTGAAGTGTACCTATGATAAAAATTACAGACCTCTACATGCTTTGTAAGTAGGAAAACCTGCAAAATCGGCAGTGTATCAAATACTTGTTCTCCCCACTTTATTTATATGTACATATTCTTATTCATTCCTTTACACTTGTGTGTATAAGGTAGTTGTTGTGAATTTGTTAGATTACTTGTTACATATTACTGCACGGTCGGAACTAGAAGCACAAGCATTTCGCTACACTCGCATTAACATCTGCTAACCATGTGTATGTGACCAATACAATTTGATTTAATTTAATTTGTAAACACCTTTTCTATTGATATACTGTCTATACCAACCATCCGTTTAACTACTGTCTATACACACCATCCTATATAACTACTGTCTATACACACCATCCTATATAACTACTGTCTATACACACCATCCTATATAACTACTGTCTATACTGTCTATACACACCATCCTATATAACTACTGTCTATACACACCATCCTATATAACTACTGTCTATACTGTCTATACACACCATCCTATATAACTACTGTCTATACACACCATCCTATATAACTACTGTCTATACACACCATCCTATATAACTACTGTCTATACTGTCTATACACACCATCCTATATAACTACTGTCTATACACACCATCCTATATAACTACTGTCAAGACTGTCTATACACACCATCCTATATAACTACTGTCTATACACACCATCCTATATAACTACTGTCTATACACACCATCCTACATAACTACTGTCTATACTGTCTATACACACCATTCTATATAACTACTGTCTATACACACCATCCTATATAACTACTGTCTATACACACCATCCTACATAACTACTGTCTATACTGTCTATACACACCATCCTATATAACTACTGTCTATACACACCATCCTATATAACTACTGTCTATACACACCATCCTATATAACTACTGTCTAAACACACCATCCTATATAACTACTGTCTATACACACCATCCTATATAACTACTGTCTATACACACCATCCTATATAACTACTGTCTATACTGTCTATACACACCATCCTATATAACTACTGTCTATACACACCATCCTATATAACTACTGTCTATACACACCATCCTATATAACTACTGTCTATACTGTCTATACACACCATCCTATATAACTACTGTCTATACACACCATCCTATATAACTACTGTCTATACACACCATCCTATATAACTACTGTCTATACACACCATCCTATATAACTACTGTCTATACATACCATCCCATATAACTACTGTCTATACACACCATCCTATATTACTACTGTCTATACACACCATCCTATATAACTACTGTCTATACACACCATCCTATATAACTACTGTCTATACACACCATCCTCTTTAACTACTGTCTATACTGTCTATACACACCATCCTTTATAACTACTGTCTATACTGTCTATACACACCATCCTATATAACTACTGTCTATACACACCATCCTATATAACTACTGTCTATACTGTCTATACACACCATCCTATATAACTACTGTCTATAAACACCATGCTATATAACTACTGTCTATACACACCATCCTATATAACTACTGTCTATACTGTCTATACACACCATCCTATATAACTACTGTCTATACACACCATCCTATATAACTACTGTCTATACACACCATCCTATATAACTACTGTCTATACACACCATCCTATATAACTACTGTCTATACTGTTTATACAAACCATCCTATATAACTACTGTCTATACCAACCATCCATTTAACTACTATCTATACTGTCTATACACACCATCCTATATAACTACTGTCTATACACACCATCCAATATAACTACTGTCTAGACTGTCTATACACACCATCCTATATAACTACTGTCTATACACACCATCCTATATAACTACTGTCTATACACACCATCCTATATAACTACTGTCTATACACACCATCCTATATAACTACTGTCTATACTGTCTATACACACCATCCTATATAACTACTGTCTATACTGTCTATACACACCATCCTATATAACTACTGTCTATACACACCATCCTATATAACTACTGTCTATACACACCATCCTATATAACTACTGTCTATACACACCATCCTATATAACTACTGTCTATACACACCATCCTATATAACTACTGTCTATACACACCATCCTATATAACTACTGTCTATACTGTTTATACACACCATCCTATATAACTACTGTCTATATTGTCTAAACAAACCATACTATATAACTACTGTCTATACTGTTTATACACACTATCCTATATAACTACTGTCTATACTGTCTATACACACCATCCTATATAACTACTGTCTATACACACCATACTATATAACTACTGTCTATACTGTTTATACACACCATCCTATATAACTACTGTCTATACTGTCTATACACACCATTCCTTGTGTGGAAATAAATATTTTGTTTTTAAAATATGTTTATATTTTTACTGAACAAAATATAAATGCAACATGCAACAATTTCATTTGTTTTACCGATTTACAGTTCATATGAGGAAATCAGTCAATTGATATAAATTCATTATAAATCTATGGATTTCACATGACTGGGAATATAGTTATGCATCTGTTGGTCACGGATACCTTAAAAACAAATTTCCATCGATAAAATGCAATTGT
>NC_042968.1:93833103-93840603 GCF_901001165.1 Salmo trutta | reverse complement strand
ACTACTGTTACTGTTACTGTTGCTACTACTCTTACTGTTACTACTACTGCTACTGTTACTGTTACTTTTACTGTTACTGTTACTACTACTGTTACTGTTGCTACTACTGTTACTGTTACTACTACTGCTACTGTTACTGTTACTACTACTGTTACTGTTACTACTACTGTTACTGTTACTACTACTGCTACTGTTACTGTTACTGTTACTGCTACTGTTACTGCTACTGTTACTGTTACTGTTACTACTACTGTTACTGTTACTGCTACTGTTACTACTACTGTTACTGTTACTGCTACTGTTACTACTACTGTTACTGTTACTACTACTGTTACTGTTACTGCTACTGTTACTGTTACTGTTACTACTACTGCTGATACTGTTACTACTACTGTTACTGTTACTACTACTGCTACTGTTACTGTTACTGTTACTACTACTGCTACTGTTACTACTACTACTACTGTTACTGTTACTACTACTGTTACTGTTACTACTACTACTACTGTTACTGTTACTACTACTGTTACTACTACTGTTACTACTACTGCTACTGTTACTACTACTGTTACTGTTACTGTTGCTACTACTGTTACTGTTACTACTACTGTTACTGTTACTGTTACTGTTACTGTTACTACTACTGTTACTGTTACTACTACTGCTACTGTTACTACTACTGTTACTACTACTGCTAATGTTACTACTACTGTTACTGTTACTGTTGCTACTACTGTTACTGTTACTACTACTGTTACTGTTACTGTTACTACTATTACTACTGTTACTGTTACTGTTACTGCTACTGCTACTGTTACTGTTACTGTTACTGCTACTGTTACTGCTACTACTACTACTACTGTTACTGTTACTACTACTGTTACTGTTACTGTTACTGTTACTGCTACTGTTACTGCTACTGTAACTGTTACTGCTACTGTTACTGCTACTGTTACTGTTACTACTACTGTTACTGTTACTGTTACTGCTACCGCTACTGCTACTGTTACTGTTACTGTTACTGCTACTGTTACTGTTAATGCTACTGTTACTACTACTGTTACTGTTACTACTACTACTGCTACTGTTACTGTTACTGCTTCTGCTACTGCTACTGTTACTACTACTGTTACTGTTACTACTACTGCTACTGTTACTGCTACTGTTACTACTACTGCTACTGTTACTACTACTGCTACTGTTACTGCTACTGTTACTGTTACTGTTACTGTTACTGTTACTGTTACTGCTACTGTTACTGCTACTGTTACTGTTACTGTTACTGTTACTGCTACTGTTACTGCTACTGTTACTGCTACTGTTACTGTTACTGTTACTGTTACTGCTACTGTTACTGTTACTACTACTGCTACTGTTACTGCTACTGTTACTACTACTGTTACTGTTACTACTACTGATACTGTTACTGTTACTGTTACTGTTACTGCTACTGTTACTACTACTGTTACTGTTACTACTACTGATACTGTTACTGTTACTGTTACTGTTACTGTTACTGTTACTGTTACTACTACTGTTACTGTTACTGCTACTGTTACTACTACTGTTACTGTTACTACTACTGATACTGTTACTGTTACTGCTACTGTTACTACTACTGTTACTGTTACTGTTACTACTACTGCTGATACTGTTACTGCTAATGTTACTACTACTGTTACTGTTACTACTACTGCTGCAGTTACTGTTACTGTTACTGCTGCTGTTACCACTACTGATACTGTTACTGTTACTGTTACTGTTACTGCTACTGTTACTGCTGCTGTTACTGCTACTACTACTGTTACTGTTAATGTTTCTGTTACTGCTACTGATACTGTTACTGCTACTGTTACTGCTACTGTTACTGCTACTATTACTTCTACTACTGTTACTGTTACTGCTACTACTACTACTACTACTGCTACCGTTACTGTTACTGCTACTGTTACTGTTACTACTACTGTTACTGATACTGTTACTGTTACTGTTACTGCTACTGTTACAGTTACTGCTACTGTTACTGCTACTACTACTACTACTACTGCTATTGTTACTACTACTGCTACTGTTACTGCTACTGTTACTACTACTGTTACTGTTACTGTTACTGTTACTACTACTGTTACTGCTACTGTTACTGTTACTACTACTGTTACTACTACTGTTACTGCTACTGTTAGCTTTATATTTACTGCATTCAGGGAAGTTAAGGGGATGTCTGTGTGTGTGTGTGTGAAGGCCATCCTTGTCCCAGTGTGGAAGTCTTGGCATTGAAGACTCTATTGATTGAAGCTGCGTCTACAGATGTAGGATCTTAATTTGAGCCAGTTTGCTACATCAGGAAAATGATCTTGCAGCAATAGGAAATGCCAATTATTATGTGGATTATAATCAACATTTTTGTAGCGGTTGATTCATTTTTCGTTAGGGCAAATTAAGTCTGAAATATAAAATTGGTATCCTCAAACTTTATAAGCCTTTTTAAAAACTCAAATACACTACAAGTTTGCAGCAACATTCTCAGCAACAAAAGAGTGATCAAATGAAGATCCTACATTTATATATCACTCTCTGTCTGTCAACACAGTGTGTGTGTGTGTGTGTTTTCGCCTCTTCTCTGTGGACGTTTATCAGGCTGTGTCTGTCACTGGAGGCTGGATGAAATGTCTCTTTGACTGGCAGCACAGTATTCCCACAGTATGTGTGTGTCCTTGTGTCTGACTGTCTGTGTGTGTGTGTGTGTGTGTGTGTGTGTGTGTGTGTGTGTGTGTGTGTGTGTGTGTGTGTGTGTGTGTGTGTGTGTGTGTGTGTAAATAGTTAGCTCACTCCTCAGCACAACAACAGTCGATGTGTAATCTGAATTGCTGTCATGATGCTTCTCTCTCTCTCTGTGTGTTTGTGTGTGTTTGGTATGTTTATTTTATTTCATTTCACCTTTATTTAACCAGGTAGGCTAGTTGAGAACAAGTCCTTTATTTAACCAGGTGTGTATATATATATATATAACCCTTTATTTAACCAGGTAGGCTAGTTGAGAACAAGTTCTCATTTACAATTGTGACCTGGCCAAGATAAAGCAAAGAAGTTTGACACATACAGCATCACAGAGTTACACATGGAGTAAAACAAACATACAGTCAATAATACAGTAGAAAATAAGTCTATATACATTGCGTGCAAATGAGGTAAGATAAGGGAGGTAAAGGCAAGAAAATAGGCCATGGTGGCAAAGTAAATACAATATAGCAATTAAACACAGGAGTGATAGATGTGCAGAAGATGAATGTGCAAGTAGAGATACTGGGATGCAAAGGAGCAATATAAATAAATAAATACAATATGGGGATGAGGTAGTTGGATGGGCTATTTATAGATAGGCTATGTGCAGGTGCAATTATGTGTGAGCTGCTCTGACAGCTGGTGCTTGAAGTTAGTGAGTGAAATAAGTCTCCATCTTCAGTGATTTTTGTAGTTCGTTCCAGTCATTGGCAGCAGAGTACTGGAAGGAAATATGAGGAATTGGCTTTGGGGGTGACCAGTGAGATATACCTGCTGGAGCGCGTGCTACAGGTGGGTGCTGCTATGGTGACCAGTGAGCTGAGATAAGGCGGGGCTTTACCTAGCAAAGACTTGTAGATGACCTGGAGCCAGTGGGTTTGGCGACGAGTACGAAGCGAGGGCCAGCCAACGAGAGCGTACAGGTCGCAGTGATGGGTAGAATATGGGGCTTTGGTGACCAAACAGATGGCACTGTGATAGACTGCATCCAATTTGTTGAGTAGGGTATTGGAGGCTATTTTGTAAATGACATCGCCGAAGTCGGGGATCGGAAGAATAGTCAGTTTTACGAGGGTATGTTTGGCAGCATGAGTGAAGGATGCTTTGTTGCGAAATAGGAAGCCGATTCTAGATTTAATTTTGGATTGGAGATGCTTAATGTGAGTCTGGAAGGAGAGTTTACAGTCTAACCAGACACCTAGGTATTTGTAGTTGTCCACATATTCTAAGTCAGAACCGTCCAGAGTAGTGATGCTGGACGGGCGGGCAGGTGCAGGCAGCGATCGGTTGAAGAGCATGCATTTAGTTTTACTTGCATTTAAGAGCAGTTGGAGGCCACGGAAGGAGAGTTGTTTGGCATTGAAGCTCATCTGGGGGTTAGTTAGCACAGTGTCCAAAGAAGGGCCAGAACTATACAGAATGGTGTCGTCTGCGTAGAGGCAGAGCCTGGACTTAAACCCGATCGAACATCTCTGGAGAGACCTGAAAATAGCTGTGCAGCAACGCTCCCCATCCAACCTGACAGAGCTTGTGAGAATCTGCAGGGAAGAATGGGAGAAACTCCCCAAATACAGGTGTGCTAAGCTTGTAGTGTCATACCCAAGAAGACTCCAGGCTGTAATCGCTGCCAAAGGTGCTTCAACAAAGTACTGAGTAAAGGGTCTGAATAATTGTGTGACATCACCAGGCAGTAAGTTAGTTTATTGACCAATAAGAAGAGGTTTCCAAACCAATGAAAACCCTTTTATAGAAACAAGTCGTTTTTTTTTTTACTATATGTATTAAAAACAATCACAGGTACTTAATTGTTACCCAGAAATGATTTGATATTAAGATTAAAAAAAACAGCTGCATTGAACCTTTAAGACATCTTGATTGGATTTAAATAAATTCACTGTTTTTTTTTTCCTTTAAAATGCCGGTTGGAGTTTTTCCGCAATCAGGATACCTGGAATCCTTCAACCAGGATTTCTGCATATCCAGGGAATTTGTTGAAAGGTCACGGAATTTTTACAACCCTACATTTGAGACATGAAAAAGTGAAATATTTAGAAATCAATAGCTAAAAAAATAAAAAGTTGTGTTAAAATCAATCAAGCCCTTTCAAGACAACTCCTTCAGCTATATTATTGATCACCTCAGATGAGCATGGCTAATGGCTAATGGCTAATGGGTTTTAGGTAGCCGTGTGGTTAAGAGCGTTGGGCCATTAACCAAAATGTCGCTGGTTTGAATCCCCAAGTTGCCTGTGTAAAAGAAAATGTGGACGTCGTTTTTTTATAAAACCGTTGCCTTAAATGTACTGGCTCTTATGGGCAATATATATGCAAAAAACGTACATGTAGAATGAATGGACTCATACGCCATTTTATCCCATCTCCCTGACAAGCCTTATTAAATCACAGCAAGGTTACTGAGCTTCTTATCCCATCAGTGTCCATCATTATACCTTAGACAGCACAGGAGTCATCACAGGGTTTGTGTGTGTCTCAGTTAAGAGCTAGTTATGACACACACACACACACGCACGCACACACACACACACACCACACTCCTTCACCTCGCAGTGCATAGTCATTATAAAAGGTGTGTGTGTGTGTGTGTGTGTGTGTGTGTGTGTGTGTGTGTGTGTGTGTGTGTGTGTGTGTGTTGATGCTGTAGAAGTGATCGGTGAACGGAAGGTCGACAGGGGTCAATGAGAGGTGAGGTCACTGCTCCCATGTAGACACTGCAGTCACGCGCTCACACAAAGAGCTTAAGGAAGGGTGAGAGAGAGAAGGGTCATTTACTGTAGAGAGATAGTCTGAGAGGGAGAGACAAGGTCTGAGAGAGTGAAAGAGAGAGAGAGAGAGAGAGAGAGAGAAGGGTTATTTACTGTAGAGAGATAGTCTGAGAGGGAGAGACAAGGTCTGAGAGAGTGAAAGAGAGAGAGAGAAGGGTCATTTACTGTAGAGAGATAGTCTGAGAGGGAGAGACAAGGTCTGAGAGAGTGAAAGAGAGAGAGAGAAGGGTTATTTACAATAGAGAGATAGTCTGAGAGGGAGAGACAAGGTCTGAGAGAGTGAAAGAGAGAGAGAGAGAGGGGTTATTTACTGTAGAGAGATAGTCTGAGAGGGAGAGACGAGGTCTGAGAGAGTGAAAGAGAGAGAGACTATTTCTGGATGTTTGAAAAGGTTCTGAGAACATTGACATACGCCTTCCTCTGCACTCACAAAATAATACTAATAATGATAATAATAACTGGTGATCGGAGCGCGCTGCTTAAACCCCTGCACCATCACAATACTCTAGCAACCAACGAGAGTACTTGATTCTACTTGATAATACGTGATGATACTTGATAATACTTGATGATACTTGATTCTACTTGATAATACGTGATGATACTTGATACTACGTGATGATACTTTATAATACTTGATAATACTTGGTGATACTTTATGTTTTTTTGTTTTTTTTTTAAACCTTTATTTAACCAGGAAGGGTTCATTGAGATTTAAAATCTCTTTTTCAAGAGTGTCCTGGCCAAGATAGGCAGCACCAAGTCATTACAAAAATTACAGACAAACAACATGAAAAACTACAAGTAATCTAGTAAAAAAAACATAGAATTCACAAGAGTATAACAAAATCAAAAACAGCAAATTAAAAACATTGACAGGTCAGGGAATCAGTCTCAAGATCATTCATCAGTGAAATCAAAAATACCAATCGGGACCAGTTCTTCCAGTTTAAAAGTATTTTGTAAGGCGGTCCAAGACGATGGCGCAGAATACATAAAAGCCCTTTTACCAAATTCAGTTCGGACATTTGGAACAGTTAGCAGGATAAAGTCCAGTGAATGAAGAGAGTACCCACCACATTACTGAACAATAAAAATGCCCAAATAAAAAGGTAGTAAACCCAAAATGGCTTTGTAAATAAAAGTATACCAGTGACTGAGCCTACGAGTGACCAGAGAAGGCCAGCCAACCCTGGTATACAAAGTGCAGTGGTGCGTAAGGGTTTTGCAGTTTAAAATAAATCTCAAAGTGCCATGGTAAAGGGTGTCAATTGATCTCAAACACTGAGCAGAAGCATTCATATATAAAATATCCCCATAGTCTAGTAAAGGCATAAATGTAGCTGATACTAGCCTCCTTCTGGCTTCAAAAGAAAAACAAGCCTTATTCCTATAATAAAATCCCAATTTCAGCTTCAATTGTTTTGTAAGTTGATATGCAATTTAACCTGTATGGGCTAGGTGGCACCAAATCGTCCCACCTACGTAACAGCCAGTTGAATCCTGTGGCGCGATTTTCAAAACGTTTGAAATGCTATTACTTCAATTTCTCAAACATATGACTATTTTACAGCTATTTAAAGACAAGACTCTCGTTAATCTAAGCACACTGTCCGATTTCAAAAAGGCTTTACAACGAAAGCAAAACATTAGATTATGTCAGCAGAGTACCCAGCCAGAAATAATCAGACACCCATTTTCAAGCTAGCATATAATGTCACAAAAACCCAAACCACAGCTAAATGCAGCACTAACCTTTGATGATCTTCATCAGATGACACACTTAGGACATTATGTTATACAATACATGCATGTCTGTTCAATCAAGTTCATATTTATATCAAAAAACAGCTTTTTACATTAGCATGTGACGTTCAGAAAAAGCATAACCCTCGCAAACTTCCGGGAAATTTACTAACAATTTACTAAATTACTCA
>NC_042968.1:93588832-93618272 GCF_901001165.1 Salmo trutta | reverse complement strand
AGGACACATTTTGTCGAGAAAAATAAATATATGTTATGGGTCAAATGTCAGTTTTGTGAGAATGACCCAGCTGTCACAGTGGCTGGGTCATTATCCTGGTGCTGATGGACACACTAACACATTCACTCTGAAAGGACACGAGGAGAGGAGAGAGGGATGGAGTTAAGGACGAGATGGAGGAGGAGGGGGAGAGAGGAGAGAGGAGGAGGGGGAGAGCGGAGGAGGGGGAGAGAGGAGGAGGGGGAGAGAGGGATGGAGTTAAGGACGAGGTGGAGGAGGAGGAGGAGGAGGAGAGAGGAGGTGGAGGAGGAGGAGGAGGGGGAGAGAGGGGGAGAGAGGGATGGAGTTAAGGTGGAGGAGGAGGGGGAGAGAGGAGAGAGGAGGAGGGGGAGAGAGGAGGAGGGGAAGAGAGGGATGGAGTTAAGGACGAGATGGGGAGGAGGAGGAGGAGGAGGAGAGGGGAGAGAGGAGGAGGGGGAGAGGGAGAGAGGAGAAGGGGGAGAGAGGAGGGGAAGAGAGGGATGGAGTTAAGGACGAGGTGGGGGAGGAGGAGGAGGAGGAGAGGGAGAGAGGGAGAGAGGAGAAGGGGGAGAGAGGTGGAGGAGAGGGAGAGAGGAGGAGGAGGAGGAGGAGAGGGAGAGAGGGAACGTGAGAGGAGAGGTATTATTGTAATATTGACATGGTCACACTGACAGGAGAGGAGGAGATGAGCAATGGAGGGGGGGAGGAGATGAAGAGGAGAAGGAGGACAGAGAGAGTGAAGAAGACTTAGCGAGGGAGGGAGGTGCAGTGAGAGGTTGGTGATGAGTATGGTGCGGAGGTTGGTAGGATGGTGAGGAGGTTGGTAGGATGGTGAGGAGGTTGGTAGGATGGTGAGGAGGTTGGTAGGATGGTGAGGAGGATGGTAGGATGGTGAGGAGGATGGTAGAATGATGAGGAGGATGGTAGGATGGTGAGGAGGATGTAGGATGGTGAGGAGGATGGTAGGATGGTGAGGAGGATGGTAGAATGATGAGGAGGATGGTGAGATGGTGAGAAGGATGGTAAGGAGGTTGGTAGGATGGTGAGGTTAGCGACTGACGATTTGGGGAGAGTTGAAAGAGTGAGCAGCTGTCCAACAATAGTACCTTCGCTCTGAGGAAGAGGAGGGGGGGGGGGGTGGTGATGGATGTGGAGCTGTTAGAGAGCTGATTTAGGGGAAATAAATGTGAGCAGCAGCTGGCTAGAGTGATCCATTTTGTTTCCTAAAGCCTATGTCAAGGCTACTTGATGTAGTCCTGTTGACGGTAAATGGCACGCTCTGCTCGGCTCCGCGGGCTCGTCTCCGCGGGCTCGGCTCCGCGGGCTCGGCTCCGCGGGCTCGGCTCCGCGGGCTCGGCTCCGCGGGCTCGGCTCCGCGGGCTCGTCCAAACCGTACTAACTGCAGCCTACTCCGGTTGTAAACGTGAACGTGAAAAATGTTTTCTACACTCAGAGAAAGCTGTGACTCTCCTTTCTGTAACTACGGTGACATTCGTAAAGTATTCAGACCCCTTGACTTTTTCTCCGCATTTTTGTTAAGTTACAGCCTTATTTGACATGTTTGTTTTGTTGTTGAATTTTTTTTCATCAATCTACACACAATAGCCCATAATGAGAGAGCAAAAAAACTGTATTAAATATTTTTAGAAAAAACCCCCCCCAAACTAATATATCACAAATATCACTCTTTACTCAGTACTTTGTTGAAGCACCTTTGGCAGCGATTACAGCCTTGAGTCTTCTTGGGTATGACGCTACAAGCTTGGCAACATCTGTATTTGGGGAGTTTCTCCCATTCTTCTCTGCAGATCCTCTTAAGCTCTGTCAGGTTGGATGGAGAAGGTTGCTGCACAGCTATTTTCAGGTCTCTCCAGAGATGTTCGATCGGTTTCAAGTCCGGGCTCTGGCTGGACCACACAAGGACATTCAGAGACTTGTCCCGAAGCCACTCCTGCTTTGGGACAGCTATACGGTCGACACAGCTTTACTGTACACACACACACATATATATATATATTAATGTTGTCTGAAATGCCACTATTCTCTGTCTCAGTATCAAGTGATCAATACAATACATTTGTTCACATCGTACTCTATATAACACGTAGTGAAACCAATAAGATAGAAGCAGCGCTGTTATTCCTTCTGACAATCAGACCTTACATCATGAGTATTCTTCTGCTTCCCCTGCTGTTGTTGTGATGGTAATCCCTTGTCCCACTGTGTTCTGGCATGGTCACAAATGGTACCCTAGACCCTGTGGGTCTGGGCTACAAGTAGTGCCCTACAAAAGGGAATAGGCTGCCATGTTGGACTTAGCCGCTTGTTTTACTGTCATACTGATCTTGTTGATACAGAAGTCCCTTGTTGTGTGCTGTGTTTGTTTGTTTGTTTGTTTGTTTGTTTGTTTGTTTGTTTGTTTTTCATACTGTGTTGTTGATGTTATTGTTAAGATGTGGAACTCTACTCAGGATCAAGCTGTCAATCAAATCACATGCCTGCGGTCTTACGTTACTCCCGTATTCCCTTTGTAGTGCACTACACTCCCACAGGGCTCCGGTCAAACGGAGTGTGCTGCGTAGACACTAGGATAGCATTTGGACGGCTTCCTACCCCACCTTGCATAGGAATATGTTCTAAACAAAGCCAATCATTCCACCGTGGGTGATCATCATCATAACCAGTAGGGAAGTAGGGAAGTAGACACACACACACACACACTGACACAACACACACACACACATACACACAACAACACACACACACACTGACAAACAACACACACACACACACACTGACTAACAACACACACACTAACACAACACACACACACACTGACACAATACACACACACACATACACACAACTACACAAACACACACACACACACACACACACACACACACACACACACACACACACACAAACACACAGCCTGGACACACAGCCTGGACACACAGCCTGGACACAGAGCCTGGACACAAAGCCTCTGGACACACAGCCTCTGGACACAAAGCCTGGACACAAAGCCTCTGGACACAAAGCCTCTGGACACACAGCCTGGACACACAGCCTGGACACACAGCCTGGACACACAGCCTCTGGACACACAGCCTGGAAACACAGCCTCTGGACACACAGCCTGGACACACAGCCTGGACTGGACACACAGCCTCTGGACACACAGCCTCTGGACACACAGCCTGGACAAACAGCCTCTGGACACACAGCCTGGACACACAGCCTGGGAACACAGCCTGGACACACAGCCTCTGGACACACAGCCTGGACACACAGCCTGGACACACAGCCTGGACACACAGCCTGGACACACAGCCTGGACACACACCCTGGACACACATCCTGGACACACAGCCTGGACACGCACCCTGGACACACAGCCTGGACACACAGCCTCTGGACACACAGCCTCTGGACACACAGCATGTTGAGAAATACACTATATATACAAAAGTATGTGGACACCCCTTCAAATTAGTGGATTCGGCTATGTCAGCCACACCCGTTGCTGACAGGTGTATAAAATCAAGCACACAGCCATGCAATCTCCATAGACAAACATTGGCTGTAGAATGGCCCGTACTGAAGAACTCAGTGACTTTCAACGTGGAACCGTCATAGGATGCTACCTTTCCAACAAGTTAGTTCGTCATTTTTTTCTGCCATGCTAGAGCTGCCCTGGTCAACTGTAAGTGCTGTTATTGTGAAGTGGAAATGTCTAGGAGCAATAACGGCTCAGCCGCGAAGTGGTAGACCACACAAGCTCACCGAATGGGACCGCCGAGTGGTGAGCGCGTAAAAATCGGTTGTTCTCTGTTCCAAACTTCCTCTGGAAGCAACGTCAGCACATTAACTGTTCGTTGGGAGCTTCATGAAATGGGTTTCCGTGGCCGAGCAGCCGCACACAAGCCATAAGATCACCATGAGCAATGCCAAGTGTCGGCTGGAGTGGTGTAAAGCTCACCGCCATTTGACTCTGGAGCAGTGGAAACGCGTTCTCTGGAGGGATGAATCCCGCTTCACCATCTGGCAGTCCAACGGACGAATCTGGATTTGGCGGATGCCAGGAGAACTCTACCTGCCCGAATGCATAGTGCCAACTGTAAAGTTTGGTGGAGGAGGAATAATGGTCTGGGGCTGTTTTTCATGGTTCGGGCCCCTTAGTTCCAGTGAAGGGAAATCTGAACGCTACAGTATACAATGACATTCTAGACCATTCTGTGCTTCCAACTTTGTGGCAACAGTTTGGGTAAGGCCCTTTCCTGTTTCAGCATGACAATGCCCCCGTGTAGATAGTGAGGTCCATACGAAATGGTTTGTCAAGATTGGCATGGAAGAACTTGACTGACCTGCACAGAGCCCTGACCTCAACCCCATTGAAAACCTTTGGGATGAATTGGAACACCGACTGTAGGCCAGGCCTCGTCACCCAACATCAGTGCCCGACCTCACTAATGCTCTTGTGGCTGAATGGAAGCAAGTCCCCACAGCAATGTTCCAACATCTAGTGGAAAGCCTTCCCAGAAGAGTGGAGGCTGTTATAGCAGCAATGTTCCAACATCTAGTGGAAAGCCTTCCCAGAAGAGTGGAGGCTGTTATAGCAGCAATGTTCCAACATCTAGTGGAAAGCCTTCCCAGAAGAGTGGAGGCTGTTATAGCAGAGAAGGGTGGAACAACTACATATTAATGCCCAGGATTTTGGAATGAGATGTTCTACGAGCAGGTGTCCACATACCTTGGTCATGTAGTGTATATCAGGCTTAGTTTCAATATCGTTGTACAGTACATACATAGGGAAAATAATCAGAAGTATGATGTATTCTAGTTGTCTCCTGTATTAACTTAGCACTGTGATGTATTCTAGTTGTCTCCTGTAGAAACATAGCACTGTGAAGTATTCCAGTTGTCTCCTGTAGAAACATAGAGAAGTGATGTATTCTAGTTGTCTCCTGTAGAAACATAGAGAAGTGATGTATTCTAGTTGTCTCCTGTAGAAACATAGAGAAGTGATGTATTCTAGTTGTCTCCTGTAGAAACACAGCACTGTGATGTATTCTAGTTGTCTCCTGTAGAAACAGAGAAGTGATGTATTCTAGTTGTCTCCTGTAAAAACATAGAGAAGTGATGTATTCTAGTTGTCTCCTGTAGAAACATAGAGAAGTGATGTATTCTAGTTGTCTCCTGAAGAAACATAGAGAAGTGATGTATTCTAGTTGTCTCCTGTAGAAACATAGAGAAGTGATGTATTCTAGTTGTCTCCTGTAGAAACATAGCACTGTGATCTATTCTAGTTGTCTCCTGTAGAAACATAGAGAAGTGATGTATTCTAGTTGTCTCCTGTAGAAACATAGAGAAGTGATGTATTCTAGTTGTCTCCTGTAGAAACATAGCACTGTGATCTATTCTAGTTGTCTCCTGTAGAAACATAGAGAAGTGATCTATTCTAGTTGTCTCCTGTAGAAACATAGAGAAGTGATGTATTCTAGTTGTCTCCTGTAGAAACATAGAGAAGTGATGTATTCTAGTTGTCTCCTGAAGAAACATAGAGAAGTGATGTATTCTAGTTGTCTCCTGTAGAAACATAGAGAAGTGATGTATTCTAGTTGTCTCCTGTAGAAACATAGAGAAGTGATGTATTCTAGTTGTCTCCTGAAGAAACATAGAGAAGTGATGTATTCTAGTTGTCTCCTGTAGAAACACAGCACTGTGATGTATTCTAGTTGTCTCCTGTAGAAACACAGCACTGTGATGTATTCTAGTTGTCTCCTGAAGAAACATAGAGAAGTGTTGTATTCTAGTTGTCTCCTGTAGAAACATAGAGAAGTGATGTATTCTAGTTGTCTCCTGTAGAAACATAGAGAAGTGATGTATTCTAGTTGTCTCCTGTAGAAACATAGAGAAGTGATGTATTCTAGTTGTCTCCTGTAGAAACACAGCACTGTGATGTATTCTAGTTGTCTCCTGTAGAAACACAGAGCTGTGATGCAACATTGCGCCTCGTCAGCTGATATAATATCTCCTCTCTGACTGCATTGTTTTCACTTTCGAAAGTAAGTTAAAAGCTGGACTGAGTTCCTTGCAAGTGAATTTTGCAATTTGGAGAGTCGATACTTAGATTGAATAGTGCATGTATCCAAATTGAAAAGACGGATTTGGTGCAGAGAACAAGTGACTTTGTGAATTTTTTGTTGTTGTACTCAGTCAATTGAAAAGAAGAAGTTTTGTAAAATTCTACGACAGTATTTCGTTACAAGACTACGCGTAGCCTTTTAATGTAACATTTCAGATGTTATATCATATTTTTTTAACCACTAATAATATAATAAATAATAATATAATAATAATACTGTATAACTATAATAATATTAATATAGTTAGTTATATAATATATTTAAAAGCATGTGTGAAGTTTACTGTTAACGTCTGGTTGTTGTTCTTGTGTTTTCACTTGCGTTGGGAATATCAACATGTTTCCCATACCAATAAAAGCCCCTTTGAATTAAATTGCGAAAGGAGAGATAGAGAGAAAGGAGAGAGAGAGAGAGACAGAGAGAGAGAGAGAGAAAGGAGAGAGAGAGAGAGAGAAAGGAGAGAGAGAGAGAGAGAATGGAGAGGAGAGAGAGAGAAAGGAGAGAGAGAGAGAGAGAAAGGAGAGAGAGAGAGAGAGAAAGGAGAGAGAGAGAGAGAAAGGAGAGAGAGAGAGAGAAAGGAGAGAGAGAAATAGATAAATTAAATGCATGAATACATTTCAACAATAAAGTAATTTTACATTTCCCTGTGAGAGCAGTAGGCTTGTCTGTAATTGCTATGCCCCCGCTCCGTCTCTATCTGTGTGTGTGTGTGTGTGTGTGTGTGTGTGTGTGTGTGTGTGTGTGTGTGTGTGTGTGTGTGTGTGTGTGTGTGTCCTCATGGGTATGTATGTTTGTGCGCACTTGCGTAGGCGTGTGTGTTCCTGCGAGCATACCTGTGATTGCATGCTCGTGCGTGTGTATGTATCTGCGTGTGTGTGCTTGCCTGTGTGTATGTCTGCGTGTGTGTGTGCTTGCCTGTGTGTGTCTGCGTGTGTGTGAATGTGTGTGCGCATCTTTGTGCCTGTGTTTGTGAGAATGAATTCTATAACAGGTTGTTCTCTCTCCGTAAAGCCTTTATTGAAGCCTGTATTAAAGCCTGTATTAAAGAATGTATTAAAGGCTGTATTAAAGGCTGTATTGAAGCCTGTACTGAAGCCTGTACTGAAGCCTGTGCTGAAGCCTGTTTTGAAGCCTGTACTGAAGCCTGTACTGAAGCCTGTTCTGAAGCCTGTATTAAAGCCTGTATTAAAGGCTGTATTACAGCCTGTATTGAAGCCTGTACTGAAGCCTGTACTGAAGCCTGTATTGAAGCCTGAATTGAAGCCTGTACTGAAGCCTGTGCTGAAGCCTGTTCTGAAGCCTGTATTAAAGCCTGTATTAAAGCTTGTACTGAAGCCTGTACTGAAGCCTGTACTGAAGCCTGTATTGAAGCCTGAATTGAAGCCTGTATTGAAGCCTGTACTGAAGCCTGTACTGAAGCCTGTTCTGAAGCCTGTATTAAAGCCTGTATTAAAGCTTGTACTGAAGCCTGTACAGAAGCCTGTATTAAAGCCTATATTGAAGGCTGTATTAAAGGCTGTATTGAAGGCTGTATTAAAGGCTGTATTGAAGCCTGTTCTGAAGGCTGTATTGAAGCCTATATTGAAGGCTGTATTGAAGGATGCATTAAAGTCTGTATTAAAGCCTGTATTGAAGGCTGTATTGAAGGCTGTATTGAAGGCAGTATTGAAGGCTGTATTAAAGGCTGTATTGAAGCCTGTATTGAAGCCTGTATTGAAGGCTGTATTAAAGGCTGTATTGAAGCCTGTATTGAAGCCTGTATTGAAGGCTGTATTAAAGCCATATTAAAGGCGTATTGAAGCCTGTATTGAAGCCTGTATTGAAGGATGTATTAAAGACTGTATTAAAGGCTGTATTGAAGCCTGTACTGAAGGCTGTATTGAAGGCTGTATTGAAGTCTGTATTGAAAGCTGTATTAAAGCCATATTAAAGCCTGTATTGAAGCCTGTATTGAAGCCTGTATTGACACCTGTATTAAAGCCTGTTGTAAAGCCTGTATTACAGCCTGTATTAAAGGCTGTATTTAAGCCTGTACTGAAGGCTGTATTGAAGGCTGTATTGAAGGCTGTATTGAAGGCTGTATTAAAGCCTGTATTAAAGCCTGTATTGAAGCCTGTATTGAAGCCTGTATTGAAGCCTGTATTGAAGGCTGTATTGAAGCCTGTATTGAAGCCTGTATTGAAGCCTGTATTAAAGCCTGTAATAAAGGCTGTATTGAAGGCTGTATTGAAGCCTGTATTGAAGGCTGTATTGAAATCTGTATTGAAGGCTGTATTGAAGCCTGTATTAAAGCCTGTATTGAAGCCTGTATTAAAGCCTGTATTGAAGCCTGTATTGAAGCATGTATTGAAGCCTGTATTAAAGCCTGTATTGAAGCCTGTATTAAGGCCATATTAAAGGCTATTATTACCGCTGTGACTCGCCTGGTCCCTGATGAATATAAATGTGTTTATCATGTTGAAAAAGACAAGTGGAGAGCTTATGCTAATCAGGAATTGTGTGGGTGTTTTTAAAACCGTTCAACTGGGTCTGGATGTGTGTTTTGCTCTAATCTATTATAGTGTAGGCCCATTTTCAAATAGCAAAGTGTCCCAAATTACAATCTAATCCCTATCTACACTGACCAGAGTCATCTATTCCCCTATCTACGTTAACCAGAGTCATCTATTCCCTATCTACGTTAACCAGAGTCATCTATTCCCCTATCTACGTTAACCAGAGTCATCTATTCCCCTATCTACGTTAACCAGAGTCATCTATTCCCCTATCTACGTTAACCAGAGTCATCTATTCCCCTATCTACGTTAACCAGAGTCATCTATTCCCCCTATCTATGTTAACCAGAGTCATCTATTCCCTATCTACGTTAACCAGAGTCATCTATTCCCCTATCTACGTTAACCAGAGTCATCTATTCCCCCTATCTACGTTAACCAGAGTCAGCTATTCCCCCTATCTACGTTAACCAGAGTCATCTATTCCCTATCTACGTTAACCAGAGTCATCTATTCCCCTATCTACGTTAACCAGAGTCATCTATTCCCCCTATATCCGTTAACCAGAGTCATCTATTCCCCTATCTACGTTAACCAGAGTCATCTATTCCCCTATCTACGTTAACCAGAGTCATCTATTCCCCCTATCTACGTTAACCAGAGTCATCTATTCCCCTATCTACGATGACCAGAGTAGTCTATTCCCCCTATCTACGTTAACCAGAGTCATCTATTCCCCTATCTACGTTAACCAGAGTCATCTATTCCCTATCTACGTTAACCAGAATCATCTATTCCCCTATCTACGTTAACCAGAGTCATCTATTCCCCCTATCTACGTTAACCAGAGTCATCTATTCCCCCATCTACGTTAACCAGAGTCATCTATTCCCCTATCTACGTTAACCAGAGTCATCTATTCCCTATCTACGTTAACCAGAGTCATCTATTCCCCCTATCTACGTTAACCAGAGTCATCTATTCCCCTATCTACGTTAACCAGAGTCATCTATTCCCCTATCTACGTTAACCAGAGTCATCTATTCCCCTATCTACGTTAACCAGAGTCATCTATTCCCCTATCTACGTTAACCAGAGTCATCTATTCCCCTATCTACGTTAACCAGAGTCATCTATTCCCCTATCTACGTTAACCAGAGTCATCTATTCCCCCTATCTACGTTAACCAGAGTCATCTATTCCCCCTATCTATGTTAACCAGAGTCATCTATTCCCTATCTACGTTAACCAGAGTCATCTATTCCCCTATCTACGTTAACCAGAGTCATCTATTCCCCTATCTACGTTAACCAGAGTCATCTATTCCCCTATCTACGTTAACCAGAGTCATCTATTCCCCTATCTACGTTAACCAGAGTCATCTATTCCCTATCTACGTTAACCAGAGTCATCTATTCCCCTATCTACACTGACCAGAGTCATCTATTCCCCTATCTACGTTAATCAGAGTCATCTATTCCCCCTATATCCGTTAACCAGAGTCATCTATTCCCCTATCTACGTTAACCAGAGTCATCTATTCCCCCTATCTACGTTAACCAGAGTAATCTATTCCCCCTATCTACGTTAACCAGAGTCATCTATTCCCCTATCTACGTTAACCAGAGTCATCTATTCCCTATCTACGTTAACCAGAGTCATCTATTCCCCCTATCTACGTTAACCAGAGTCATCTATTCCCCTATCTACGTTAACCAGAGTCATCTATTCCCCTATCTACGTTAACCAGAGTCATCTATTCCCCCTATCTACGTTAACCAGAGTCATCTATTCCCCTATCTACATTAACCAGAGTCATCTATTCCCCTATCTACGTTAACCAGAGTCATCTATTCCCCTATCTACGTTAACCAGAGTCATCTATTCCCCTATCTACGTTAACCAGAGTCATCTATTCCCCTATCTACGTTAACCAGATTCATCTATTCCCCTATCTACGTTAACCAGAATCATCTATTCCCCTATCTACGTTAACTAGAGTCATCTATTCCCCTATCTACGTTAACCAGAGTCATCTATTCCCCTATCTACGTTAACCAGAGTCATCTATTCCCCTATCTACGTTAACCAGAGTCATCTATTCCCCCTATCTATGTTAACCAGAGTCATCTATTCCCCTATCTACGTTAACCAGAGTCATCTATTCCCCTATCTACGTTAACCAGAGTCATCTATTCCCCCTATCTACGTTAACCAGAGTCAGCTATTCCCCCTATCTACGTTAACCAGAGTCATCTATTCCCTATCTACGTTAACCAGAGTCATCTATTCCCCTATCTACGTTAACCAGAGTCATCTATTCCCCCTATATCCGTTAACCAGAGTCATCTATTCCCCTATCTACGTTAACCAGAGTCATCTATTCCCCTATCTACGTTAACCAGAGTCATCTATTCCCCCTATCTACGTTAACCAGAGTCATCTATTCCCTATCTACACTGACCAGAGTCATCTATTCCCCTATCTACGTTAACCAGAGTCATCTATTCCCCTATCTACGTTAACCAGAGTCATCTATTCCCCCTATCTACGTTAACCAGAGTCATCTATTCCCCTATCTACGATGACCAGAGTAGTCTATTCCCCCTATCTACGTTAACCAGAGTCATCTATTCCCCTATCTACGTTAACCAGAGTCATCTATTCCCTATCTACGTTAACCAGAATCATCTATTCCCCTATCTACGTTAACCAGAGTCATCTATTCCCCCTATCTACGTTAACCAGAGTCATCTATTCCCCCATCTACGTTAACCAGAGTCATCTATTCCCCTATCTACGTTAACCAGAGTCATCTATTCCCTATCTACGTTAACCAGAGTCATCTATTCCCCCTATCTACGTTAACCAGAGTCATCTATTCCCCTATCTACGTTAACCAGAGTCATCTATTCCCCTATCTACGTTAACCAGAGTCATCTATTCCCCTATCTACGTTAACCAGAGTCATCTATTCCCCTATCTACGTTAACCAGAGTCATCTATTCCCCTATCTACATTAACCAGAGTCATCTATTCCCCTATCTACGTTAACCAGAGTCATCTATTCCCCTATCTACGTTAACCAGAGTCATCTATTCCCCTATCTACGTTAACCAGAGTCATCTATTCCCCTATCTACGTTAACCAGAGTCATCTATTCCCCTATCTACGTTAACCAGAGTCATCTATTCCCCTATCTACGTTAACCAGAGTCATCTATTCCCCCTATCTACGTTAACCAGAGTCATCTATTCCCCCTATCTATGTTAACCAGAGTCATCTATTCCCTATCTACGTTAACCAGAGTCATCTATTCCCCTATCTACGTTAACCAGAGTCATCTATTCCCCTATCTACGTTAACCAGAGTCATCTATTCCCCTATCTACGTTAACCAGAGTCATCTATTCCCCTATCTACATTAACCAGAGTCATCTATTCCCTATCTACGTTAACCAGAGTCATCTATTCCCTATCTACGTTAACCAGAGTCATCTATTCCCCTATCTACACTGACCAGAGTCATCTATTCCCCTATCTACGTTAATCAGAGTCATCTATTCCCCCTATATCCGTTAACCAGAGTCATCTATTCCCCTATCTACGTTAACCAGAGTCATCTATTCCCCCTATCTACGTTAACCAGAGTAATCTATTCCCCCTATCTACGTTAACCAGAGTCATCTATTCCCCTATCTACGTTAACCAGAGTCATCTATTCCCTATCTACGTTAACCAGAGTCATCTATTCCCTATCTACGTTAACCAGAGTCATCTATTCCCCTATCTACGTTAACCAGAGTCATCTATTCCCCTATCTACGTTAACCAGAGTCATCTATTCCCCTATCTACATTAACCAGAGTCATCTATTCCCTATCTACGTTAACCAGAGTCATCTATTCCCCTATCTACACTGACCAGAGTCATCTATTCCCCTATCTACGTTAATCAGAGTCATCTATTCCCCCTATATCCGTTAACCAGAGTCATCTATTCCCCTATCTACGTTAACCAGAGTCATCTATTCCCCCTATCTACGTTAACCAGAGTAATCTATTCCCCCTATCTACGTTAACCAGAGTCATCTATTCCCCTATCTACGTTAACCAGAGTCATCTATTCCCTATCTACGTTAACCAGAGTCATCTATTCCCCCTATCTACGTTAACCAGAGTCATCTATTCCCCTATCTACGTTAACCAGAGTCATCTATTCCCCTATCTACGTTAACCAGAGTCATCTATTCCCCCTATCTACGTTAACCAGAGTCATCTATTCCCCTATCTACGTTAACCAGAGTCATCTATTCCCCTATCTACGTTAACCAGAGTCATCTATTCCCCTATCTACGTTAACCAGAGTCATCTATTCCCCTATCTACGTTAACCAGAGTCATCTATTCCCCTATCTACGTTAACCAGATTCATCTATTCCCCTATCTACGTTAACCAGAGTCATCTATTCCCCTATCTACGTTAACCAGAGTCATCTATTCCCCTATCTACGTTAACCAGATTCATCTATTCCCCTATCTACGTTAACCAGAGTAACCTATTCCCTATCTACGTTAACCAGAGTCATCTATTCCCTATCTACGTTAACCAGAGTCATCTATTCCCCCTATATCCGTTAACCAGAGTCAGCTATTCCCCTATCTACGTTGACCAGAGTTTTAATTCGCGGTTAGGTCAGTGTGACTTTGACAGTTATTTTGTCGTGATAGTAAAAGTAGGGCTAGTAATAACAGTGTTTTATTGGACATTCACAGTAGCAGCAGTTACATTTGAAAACAACCAATAGTCCTATTTTGGCAATGCATAGTAATGTGTTTTCCTGCAAAAAGTTATTTGTGAACTTTATTGCTTTTTTGGGGGGGGGGGTTGTTACATTCAGCTTATTGCTTTTAAACATTATTTTTTATTTCCACATTTCTAAATCAGTTGTTGTGGGCTCAAAGGCCTGGGAGAGGGACATGCTGCTGGTGTTGTTTCCTTCCCTAATTACATGCAGAGCCAAGGCCTCGTGTGTGTGTGTGTGTGTGTGTGTGTGTGTGTGTGTGTGTGTGTGTGTGTGTCTTAATTGCATGCTATGTCCTAGCCTCCTCTGTCAGCAGTAAGCTCAGTAGAGACACACTGACTCATACTAATGAGAGAGAGAGAGAGAGAGAGAGAGAGAGTGTGAGGTAGAGGGAGAGAGATGGAGGGCGAGTGAAAGAAAGAAATGGGGAGAGAGGGAGAGAGGGAGAGCGAGAACGACGGAGGGAGAGAGAGGGAGAGCGAGATCGACATAGAGGTAGAGAGAGGGAGACCGAGATCGACAGAGAGGGAGAGGGAGAGCGAGATCGACAGAGAGGGAGAGAGAGGGAGAGCGAGATCGACAGAGGGAGAGAGAGGGAGAGCGAGATCGACAGAGAGGGAGAGAGAGTGACAGCGAGATCGACAGAGGGAGAGAGAGGGAGAGCGAGATCGACAGAGAGGGAGAGAGAGGGAGAGCGAGCGAGATCAACAGAGAGGGAGAGAGAGTGACAGCGAGATCGACAGAGCGAGAGAGAGGGAAAGCGACATTGACAGAGAGGGAGAGAGAGTGACAGCGAGGTCGACAGAGGGAGAGAGAGGGAGAGAGAGGGAGAGCGAGATCGACATAGAGGGAGAGAGAGGGAGAGCGAGCGAGATCGACAGAGAGGGAGAGAGAGGGAGAGCGACATTGACAGAGAGGGAGAGAGAGTGACAGCGAGGTCGACAGAGGGAGAGAGAGGGAGAGAGAGGGAGAGCGAGATCGACATAGAGGGAGAGAGAGGGAGAGCGAGCGAGATCGACAGAGAGGGAGAGAGAGGGAGAGCGACATTGACAGAGAGGGAGAGAGAGTGACAGCGAGGTCGACAGAGGGAGAGAGAGCAGTGAATACAGCGTTGTTTGTTTTTCTGTGTTATCCACATCCCTAACCTTAACCCCTAACTTAACCACTCTGAATTCATCCATCCCCCCTGAGACCTTTCCCCTCTGTGTGCTCTGCCACCTACTCTCCTCCACCCCCCCTGAGATCTGTCCCCTGGTTCACTGGGGAACGCAGGGAAGTGTGTGTGTCTGTGTGTGTGTGTGTGTGTGTGTGTGTGTAGGGGTGTGTGTGTGTGTGTGTGTGTGTGTGTGTATTGGTGTGTGTGTGTGTGTGTATTGATGTGTGTGTGTATGTATTCTTGTCTGAGTACATGAGTACAGACAGCTGGCTCATTATTCCTAGTGGTAATTTTTAACTCATGGGGTTTACACACACACACACACACACACACACACACACACACACACACACACACACACACACACACACACATTAATGACCTAGTCCAGATGTTCACACAGAAGAGAGGGACAGCCTTCTCATATCAATAAGGATGGATGAAAATGTTATTCAACAAACCATCTCCTCTCTCTGTCTCTGTCTCAGACTAATCATCCCATCTCCTCTCTCTGTCTCTGCTTCAGACTAATCATCCCATCTCCTCTCTCTGTCTCTCTCAGACTAATCATCTCCTCTCCTCTCTCTCTGTCTCAGACTAATCATCCCATCTCCTCTCTCTGTCTCTCTCTCAGACTAATCATCCCATCTCCACTATCTCTCTCTGTCTCTGTCTCAGACTAATCATCCCATCTCCTCTATCTCTCTGTCTCTGTCTCTGTCTCAGACTAATCATCCCGTCTCCTCTCTCTCTCTATCTCTCTGTCTCCAACTAAATCATCACAGTACTATTTGAGTTCCTGCATTCTTTCATCAGGACTACAGATGTACGATCTTCATTTGAGACAGTATGCTAAAGCAGGAAAATAATCCTTATTAATCCCCAATAGTCCCCAATAGTATGATCGACATGATATTCACGGCACGACAACTCCAGGAGAACATCATCAGGGCCTTTTTATGGCCTTCGTCGACCTCTCCAAGGCCTTCGTCGACCTCTCCAAGGCCTTCGTCGACCTCTCCAAGGCCTTCGTCGACCTCTCCAAGGCCTTCGTCGATCTCTCCAAGACCTTCGTCGATCTCTCCAAGACCTTTGTCGATCTCTCCAAGGCCTTCGTCGATCTCTCCAAGGCCTTCGTCGATCTCTCCAAGACCTTTGTCGATCTCTCCAAGGCCTTTGTCGACCTCTCCAAGGCATGTAAGAGTATAGAGGCCATGGTCCCCCAGCACCAACTGTTAGAGTATAGAGGCCATGGTCCCCCAACACCAACTGTTAGAGTATAGAGGCCATGGTCCCCCAGCACCAATTGTTATAGAGTATAGAGGCCATGGTCCCCCAGCACCAACTGTTAGAGTATAGAGGACATGGTCCCCCAACACCAACTGTTATAGAGTATAGAGGCCATGGTCCCCCAGCACCAACTGTTATAGAGTATAGAGGCCATGGTCCCCCAACACCAACTGTTATAGAGTATAGAGGCCATGGTCCCCCAGCACCAACTGTTAGAGTATAGAGGCCATGGTCCCCCAGCACCAACTGTTAGAGTATAGAGGCCATGGTCACCCAGCACCAACTGTAAGAGTATAGAGTATAGAGGCCATGGTCCCCCAACACCAACTGTAAGAGTATAGAGTATAGAGGCCATGGTCCCCCAACACCAACTGTTAGAGTATAGAGGCCATGGTCCCCCAACACCAACTGTTATAGTATAGAGGCCATGGTCCCCCAACACCAACTGTTATAGAGTATAGAGGCCATGGTCCCCCAACACCAACTGTTAGAGTATAGAGGCCATGGTCCCCCAGCACCAACTGTCAGAGTATAGAGTATAGAGGCCATGGTCCCCCAACACCAACTGTTATAGAGTATAGAGGCCATGGTCCCCCAGCACCAACTGTTAGAGTATAGAGGCCATGGTCACCCAACACCAACTGTTAGAGTATAGAGGCCATGGTCCCCCAGCACCAACTGTTAAAGAGTATAGAGGCCATGGTCCCCCAGCACCAACTGTTAGAGTATAGAGGCCATGGTCCCCCAGCACCAACTGTTAGAGTATAGAGGCCATGGTCCCCCAACACCAACTGTTATAGAGTATAGAGGCCATGGTGCTGCTGAAGAAGTGTTCCTCCTGGAGGGTGCTGCTGGAGAAGTGTTCCACCTGGAGGGTGCTGCTTGGCGAAGTGTTCCACCTGGAGGGTGCTGCTGAAGAAGTGTTCCTCCTGGAGGGTGCTGCTGGAGAAGTGATCCTCCTGGAGGGTGCTGCTTGGAGAAGTGTTCCACCTGGAGGGTGCTGCTGGAGAAGTGTTCCACCTGGAGGGTGCTGCTGGAGAAGTGTTCCACCTGGAGGGTGCTGCTGAAGGGTGTTCCACCTGGAGGATGCTGCTGGAGAAGTGTTCCACCTGGAGGATGCTGCTGGAGAAGTGTTCCACCTGGAGGGTGCTGCTGGAGAAGTGTTCCTCCTGGAGGATGCTGCTGGAGAAGAGTTCCACCTGGAGGATGCTGCTGGAGAAGTGTTCCACCTGGAGGGTGCTGCTGGAGAAGTGTTCCTCCTGGAGGGTGCTGCTGGAGAAGTGTTCCACCTGGAGGGTGCTGCTTGGAGAAGTGTTCCACCTGGAGGATGCTGCTGGAGAAGTGTTCCTCCTGGAGGGTGCTGCTGGAGGGTGTTCCACCTGGAGGATGCTGCTGGAGAAGTGTTCCACCTGGAGGATGCTGCTGGAGGGTGTTCCACCTGGAGGGTGCTGCTGGAGAAGTGTTCCTCCTGGAGAATGCTGCTGGAGTAGTGTTCCACCTGTAGGATGCTGCCGGAGAAGTGTTCCACCTGGAGGGTGCTGCTGGAGAAGAGTTCCTCCTGGAGGGTGCTGCTTGGCGAGGTGTTCCTCCTGGAGGATGCTGCTGGAGAAGAGTTCCTCCTGGAGGGTGCTGCTTGGAGAGGTGTTCCACCTGGAGGGTGCTGCTGGAGGGTGTTCCACCTGGAGGATGCTGCTCTGCCAGAGCGATGTACAGAGGAGGAGAGGAGCACAAACAGACCGCCAACACAGACTGCACATGCCCCAACTGCAATAAACTGTGTTTATCTCGGAGTGGATTCTACAGTCACCAAAGATTTCACTGTTAACACAGAAGTGGAAGTCATCATCGGATATGATGGACTACCATAATGTGTGTGAGAGAGTGTGTGTGTGTGTGTGTGTGTGTGTGTGTGTGTGTGTGTGTGTGTGTGTGTGTGTGTGTGTGTGTGTGTGTGTGTGTGTGTGTGTGTGTGGGAGGTCCAGCCATTGAACCCTCTGTCAGCCCGGGTCACAACCTGCCACAATACTTCTCTATAATTGGAGGATGTCAACGGTAAATTGACGTCTAATTGGTTGAATTTAAACAAGTTTAAAGGTCATGCCTCTGCCAGCTGGCTGCCATGGTAACTGAGAGCCTGTCACCTTGGAGACAAGAGGAGAGCTTTTACTCATCCATACCTTGAGGATAGATATACCTTGTTTCATTCATTCATTCATTCGTTTGTCTGTTTGTCAGTTTCTTTATTCATTCATTCATTTGTTCATTCATTCATTTGTTCATTCATTCATGCTGCATCCTCAGCGTTCTCCACCCTTTTTTCCAAAGTGTGCACTTTCTGTCATGGATCTAAAACCATTAGCTTGGTGTAATCATTAGCTTGGTGTAATCATTAGCTTGGTGTAATCATTAGCGTTAGCTTGGTGTAATCATTAGCTTGGTGTAATCATTAGCTTGGTGTAATCATTAGCTTGGTGTAATCATTAGCTTGGTGTAGTCATTAGCTTGGTGTAATCATTAGCTTGGTGTAATCATTAGCTTGGTGTAATCATTAGCTTGGTGTAATCATTAGCTTGGTGTAATCATTAGCATTAGCTTGGTGTAATCATTGGCTTGGTGTAATCAATGGCTTGGTGTAATCATTGGCTTAGTGTAATCATTAGCTTGGTGTAATCATTGGCTTGGTGTAATCATTAGCATTAGCTTGGTGTAATCATTAGCTCGGTGTAATCATTAGCGTTAGCTTGGTGTAATCATTAGCTTGGTGTAATCATTAGCTTGGTGTAATCATTGGCTTGGTGTAATCATTAGCGTTAGCTTGGTGTAATCATTAGCTTGGTGTAATCATTAGTTTGGTGTAATCATTGGCTTGGTGTAATCATTAGTGTTAGCTTGGTGTAATCATTAGCTTGGTGTAATCATTAGTTTGGTGTAATCATTGGCTTGGTGTAATCATTAGCTTGGTGTAATCATTAGCATTAGCTTGGTGTAATCATTAGTTTGGTGTAATCATTGGCTTGGTGTAATCATTAGTTTGGTGTAATCATTGGCTTGGTGTAATCATTGGCTTGGTGTAATCATTGGCTTGGTGTAATCATTAGCTTGGTGTAATCATTAGCTTGGTGTAATCATTGGCTTGGTGTAATCATTAGCATTAGCTTGGTGTAATCATTAGCTTGGTGTAATCATTAGCGTTAACTTGGTGTAATCATTAGCTTGGTGTAATCATTAGCATTAACTTGGTGTATTCATTAGCTCGGTGTAATCATTAGCATTAACTTGGTGTAATCATTAGCTTGGTGTAATCATTGGTTTGGTGTAATCATTGGTTGGATGGAGTTTCAACTATTGTCAAATCCATGTCTTTAGAATTCACAGCTATGCAAATGAGTGAGGAACTCCGGAAAGCTATTGGGCAGATAATAATGAATACAGGAGGAGGTGGAGTGCCCCCTCTATTCATTCAGTCATTGGCCTTTTCATTCATTTATCAATGTATCCATCCATTCATCTGGGGTACTGGGGTAGGAAGGGAATTCACAGCTATTTCAATTATTAATGAACTTTCGAAAACTTCTTGGTAGATAATACCTGAATAATGAAAACTGGTTTACAGTTGTACTGGTTTACTGGTTTACTGGTTTATTGGTTTCCTGGTTTCCTGGTTTACTGGTTTACTGGTTTATTGGTTTATTGGTTTATTGGTTTACTGGTTTATTGGTTTATTGGTTTACTGGTTTATTGGTTTACTGGTTTATTGGTTTACTGGTTTACTGGTTTATTGGTTTACTGGTTTACTGGTTTATTGGTTTACTGGTTTATTGGTTTACTGGTTTATTGGTTTACTGGTTTATCGGTTTACTGGTTTATTGGTTTCCTGGTTTCCTGGTTTACCGGTTTCCTGGTTTACTGGTTTATTGGTTTACTGGTTTACTGGTTTATTGGTTTATTGGTTTACAGTTGTATTGGTTTACTGGTTTATTGGTTTATTGGTTTATTGGTTTACAGTTGTATTGGTTTACTGGTTTATTGGTTTACTGGTTTACTGGTTTATTGGTTTATTGGTTTACAGTTGTATTGGTTTACTGGTTTATTGGTTTACTGGTTTATTGGTTTACAGTTGTATTGGTTTACTGGTTTATTGGTTTACTGGTTTATTGGTTTACTGGTTAACTGGTTTATTGGTTTACTGGTTTACTGGTTTCCTGGTTTACTGGTTTATTGGTTTATTGGTTTACTGGTTTGCTGGTTTACTGGTTTATTGGTTTATCGGTTTACTGGTTTACTGGTTTACTCAGATCAGTATAATTTCCTCCACTTATTTTATATTAGTCATTGCCTGTGTCCCAAATGGAACCCTATTCTTTATTTAGTGCACTACTTTTGACCAGGGACCTATGGCACTATATTCCCTATTTAGTGCACTACTTTTGAGAGGTTCCACCATGCTTTATCTCTATTTTAATTAAAATAGATCCTTCCAGAACAGAAACACCTCTGAAAATAACTTTATGTTAGATGATGCCAGATTAAAGTTATTAATGTCTTAATCAGTTCTAATCTGTCCTTCAGGGAACGAGGGAACGAGGTAGCGAGGGAGCGAGTTAGTCAGGAAGGGAGCGAGACAGGGAGAAAGATAGGTGGGGAGAGAGGGAGAAAGATAGGGGGGATAGAGAGAGAGAGAGAGAGAGAGAGATAGAGAGAGAGGGAGAAAGATAGGGGGGATAGAGAGAGAGAGAGAGAGAGAGAGAGGGAGAAAGATAGGGGGGATAGAGAGAGAGAGAGAGAGAGAGAGAGGGAGAAAGATAGGGGGGATAGAGAGAGAGAGAGACTCATGGGGAATGTATTACCGTTCAATTAGTTCCTGTGCCTGGATTAGCCTGCCATTTAGCACATGTACACACACACACACACACACACACACACACACACACACACACACACACACACACACACACACACACACACACACACACACACACACACACAGAGAGAGAGAGAGAGGAACACAGAAACACACACACAGAACATTTTAGATACTTCTACTGATAATGTGATAATGTCCCGGATTTTAATCTGTTAATCTCCTATGCATTACTGTGATGTTATCGATTTTAATCTGTTAATCTCCTATGCATTACTGTGATGTTATCGACCTTAATTTTTAATTTTTAAAAATGAATGACTCATTTTTATGATCTGATCATCTAAATTTAAATTAATAATGTACATCTAGTTGTGTGTCTGTGTGGAATCTACTTTTGATGGAAATAAAATATAGTTGTTTTTACAATATTGAACCAGAGTCTGATCTCCTATTCTCAACCAGAGGTGTAGTTGTATCTATGAAGAGCTGGAATGACTGCAAATGAGACTCCGAATCAACCAACAGAAAATAAAACATACACACACCACGCACACACACACACACACACACACACACACACACACACACACACACACACACACACACACACACACCACACACACACACACACACACTCACACACACACACACACACACACACACACACACACACACACACACACACACACACACACACACAACACACACACACAGCATACATATCCATGAAATCACCCTCAGACATAACCAATCGATATCCACTGGGGCAATGAGATCCCTGATGAGCAGTGTCATTCATTGGCTGTGGCGTGACAGTGATATATTTGTTATGCCTGTTTTGCCCCTCATGACCTGCTGCTATAATAGTTTAGCTAAATTTAGCAGCCCGATCATTAGAAACTGACTTCGGTTGGGGACGTTTTGAAATGGTCCTGAGAACGTCCGTATATGCCTTGCCTTTGCGATTACTCTCCACCCCCTCCCTCCCCACCCCCATTCCAAAAGAAATGAAGATTGGCCAACATTGGGTCGTGAACTCGTAATGCTCAGATTGCCACTGCAGTCGTGAGAATACCAACCAACTCTCCCTAGATGTGTATTGCAGTTCGCTTGTCTGTTGTCTGTAGCTTGTGAGGTGTGAAAACACTTTTGCTTCTTTTATGCATTTTGTTTTGTTTCTTTTTGTTCTATGTTGCTCTGTCTGCATGTTGAAAATTAGCCGGCTGGCTAAAACCATCTCTTTTACCGTAACGTTTAATGTGCGCTGTACAAATAAACTCAAACTCAAGTCAATATTTCAACGTACATCCATGTCTGATGGCATTGGGAGGTGATGTGGAAACCAGCCACTAGGGGGAGCAACAGTGAGCGATGTTACCTTCAACTAACAGTTTTTTTTGCTGTGGTGTTGTGAACTGGGATGGCAGATGGGGTGTAAACCCTTTGACTCTGATACCAAAGGTTGCAAGTCAAAGTGCGGCTATAGAAACTTATATTTGTTTTAAGCCTATCCCAAACCATAACCCTTACCTTAACCATTCTGAATTTATGCCTAAACTTAACCTTAAACAATTTGACATTTGGAACAGCTTTGAAATTTGACGTTTGAGAAACATAATCTGATTCTGAGACTGTGAGAGCTAGTTGGAAAAAATACTGATGATACTTGACGGTATGAGATCGGTTGGTTAGCATAGCCATAGCCCTTTAACCTTTCATCAAATCTGAATTAATACCTACACTGTTAACCTTTTGAGTTATTTCTGTTTTAAACCTGTAACCATGCAGAATTAATCCTGTAACCAAGGCGGAATTAATGCATTAAAAAAAAAATATATATAGAAGTTAATCCGTAAAACGTTGAATTTCGAAAGGAAGCTATGAGATCATGTTGTAACTTAGACCACACTGCTACGGCTAGCTATGAAGTGGAGAAAACACACACACACACACACACACACACACACACACACACACACACACACACACACACACACACACACACACACACACACACACACACACACACATACGTACAGATGGCAGATCTTAATATGAACCATTTCATCGCAGGAGAACAGCAATCCCACAGCAGGAGGATTTTTGAATGTCCTTATAAGATGTAGAATCGACGCCAGGGTTGCAGCTGGAAGCTGTGTTTGTTGGCTATACAGTAACGTAGACTGTAGATCCACTGGGCGTCAGTTCAAGTAGCCTATTAAGGCTGTAGTAGTCTATGTAGGCTGCATTAGCCTATTTAGGCTGTAGTAGTCTATGTAGGCTGTATTAGCCTATTTAGGCTGTAGTAGTCTATGTAGGCTGTATTAGCCTATTTAGGCTGTAGTAGTCTATGTAGGCTGTATTAGCCTATTTAGGCTGTAGTAGTCTATGTAGGCTGTATTAGCCTATTTAGGCTGTAGTAGCCTATGTAGGCTGAAGTAGTCTTTGTAGGCTGTATTAGCCTATTTAGGCTGTAGTAGTCTATGTAGGCTGTATTAGCCTATTTAGGCTGTAGTAGTCTATGTAGGCTGTATTAGCCTATTTAGGCTGTAGTAGTCTATGTAGGCTGTATTAGCCTATTTAGGCTGTAGTAGTCTATGTAGGCTGTAGTAGTCTATGTAGGCTGTAGTAGCCTATGTAGGTTGTAGTAGCCTATGTAGGCTGTAGTAGCCTATGTAGGCTGTAGTAGTCTATGTAGGCTGTAGTAGTCTATGTAGGCTGTAGTAGTCTATGTAGGCTGTAGTAGTCTATGTCGGCTGTAGTAGTCTATGCCGGCTGTAGTAGTCTATGCCGGCTGTAGTAGTCTATGTAGGCTGTAGTAGCCTATGTAGGCTGTAGTAGCCTATGTAGCCTATGTAGTCTGTAGTAGCCTATGTAGGCTGTAGTAACCTATGTAGTCTGTAGTAGCCTATGTAGCCTATGTAGTCTATAGTAGCCTATGTAGGCTTTAGTAACCTATGTAGGCTGTAGTAGCCTATGTAGGCTACTACAGCGTGTTATTAAGCTATGTAAAAAAACGGTTGTTGATGTGTACGGCTGCATTTCAGACACATTTTTTTGTACGTTTCAGTGTTGCAGTATTAGGACTTAGGTCTGTAGCGTTGGAGCGAGCGAGAAAAGATCATTATACTATGCTTGCGAGCGCTGATCACAACTGACTGGACTGCCCCCGCATGGAGAGAAAAGGAACTGCACATTTTTTGCCTATCACAAGGCTCATTTGGGCTACCCGAGAGGCGCAGCGGTCTAAGGCACTGCATCTCAGTGCAAGAGGCGTCACTACAGACCCCGGTTTGAATTCAGGCGCGGCGGTCTAAGGCACTGCATCTCTGTGCAAGAGGCGTCACTACAGACCCCGGTTCGAATCCAGGTGCGGCGGTCTAAGGCACTGCATCTCAGTGCAAGAGGCGTCACTACAGACCCTGGTTCGAATCCAGGCGCGGCGGTCTAAGGCTTTTCCTAACGCACCAACCCTCAAAAGTTGTGTGTGTCCGTCCCTGTTCTTTCGTGCAGTGATCAGTAGAGTGGAGTATTGATATCAGTCATAATCAGCTAACACCTGAGAGAGATAGACACCACAGACTACATAAACTGATTAATGCACTATCCTCTCTCTCTCTCTCTCTCTCTCTCTCTCTCCTCTCTCTCTCTCTCTCTCTCTCTCTCTCTCTCTCTGTCCATCTCTCTCTCTCCCTGTCTCTCTCTCTCTCTCTCTCTCTCTCTCTCTCTCTGTCCATCTCTCTCTCTCCCTGTCTCTCTCTCTCTCTCTCTCTTGCTCTCTGTCCATCTCTCTCTCACTCCCTGTCTCTCTCTCTCTCTCTCTCTCTCGCTCTCTGTCCATCTCTCTCTCTCTCTCTCTCTTTCTCTCTCTGTCCATCTCTCTCTCTCTCTCTCTCTCTTTCTCTCTCTGTCCATCTCCATCTCTCTCTCTCTCTCTGTCCATCTCTCTCTCTCTCTCTCTCTCTCTCTCTCTCTCTCTCTGCCCATGTCTCTCTCTCTCTCTCTCTCTGTCCATCTCTCTCTCTCCCTCTCTCACTCTTTCTCTCTCAATTTCCACTTAAGGTCTCTCTCCTGTCTGTCTGTCTCTCTCTCTCTCTCTCTCTCTCTCTCTCTCTCTTCTGTCTCTCTTTCTCACTCTCGTTAAATTCAATGTTGACCTTTTTCCTTGGAAATGACAGGGGGCAGTCACGTGCGTGTGTGTGTGAGTGTGTGTGAGTGTGTGTGTGTGATGTTTAAGGTTTTCCACACATTAATTCTGCTGTTCTCTTTTAACCTCTTTTAACCTCTCTCTCTCTCTCTCTCTCTCTCTCTCTCTCTCTCTCTCTCTCTCTCTCTCTCTCTCTCTTTCAGGTAAGAAAGAAGGGATGCCTGTTGTGAATGGAGAGGTGGAAACAGTATGTGATCTCCGATTCGTTTCTCTGTCGATTCTCTATGATATCATTGCTTTTTGTTGATTTTCTGAACCCTAGTGAACGGATCATTCCAAACATATAACACTTCTTCTCATGAACGTCACATTGAGCTCAAATCAAATCAAATGTTATTGGTCACATACACATGGTTAGCAGATGTTAATGCGAGTGTAGCGAAATGCTTGTGCTTCTAGTTCCGACCGTGCAGTAATATCTAACAAGTAATCTAACAATTTCACAACAACTACCTTATACACACACAAGTGTAAAGGAATGAATAAGAATATGTACATATAAATATATGAATGAGTGATGGTAGAGAACGGCATAGGCAAGATGCAGTAGATGGTATAGAGTACATTATATACATATGAGATGAGTAATGCAGGATATGTCAACATTATATAAAGTGGCATTGTTTAAAGCTGTGTGTGTGTGTGTGTGTGTGTGTGTGTGTGTGTGTTTGCGTACGTGCGTACGTACGTGCGTACGTACGTGCGTGTGTGTGTGTGTGTGTGTGTGTGTGTGTGTGTGTGTGTGTGTGTGTGTCTGCAGGTGCTTACGTGCATGTGAAAATCGAATTTGATGTTTTACATGTGAAACATTTTTGGTATGTTGTCGCGTGTAGTTTCATGGTATCACATTAACTTCACTAAACACATTAATGCTCAGGTACATTAACTTCACTTATAATAATATATATATATATAGCAGTAATGTTCAGGTACATTAACTTCACTAAACACCTTGATGTTCAGGTACCTTGATGTTCAGGTACCTTGATGTTCAGGTACATTGATGTTCAGGTACATTGATGTTCAGGTACATTAATGCTCAGGTACCTTGATGTTCAGGTACCTTGATGTTCAGGTACATTAATGTTCAGGTACATTGATGTTCAGGTACCTTGATGTTCAGGTACATTGATGTTCAGGTACATTAATGTTCAGGTACATTGATGTTCAGGTACATTGATGTTCAGGTACATTGATGTTCAGGTACCTTGATGTTCAGGTACATTGATGTTCAGGTACATTAATGTTCAGGTACATTGATGTTCAGGTACATTGATGTTCAGGTACCTTGATGTTCAGGTACCTTGATGTTCAGGTACATTGATGTTCAGGTACATTAATGTTCAGGTACATTGATGTTCAGGTACATTAATGTTCAGGTACATTGATGTGCAGGTACATTGATGTTCAGGTACCTTAATGTTCAGGTACATTGATGTTCAGGTACATTGATGTTCAGGTACATTGATGTTCAGGTACCTTGATGTTCAGGTACCTTGATGTTCAGGTACATTGATGTTCAGGTACATTGATGTTCAGGTACCTTGATGTTCAGGTACCTTGATGTTCAGGTAGATTGATGTTCAGGTACATTGATGTTCAGGTACATTGATGTTCAGGTACCTTGATGTTCAGGTACGTTGATGTGTTTTTTTCCATAAGGGCTACAGGTGCTGATGTGATCCCTGCTGTCGGCAGCTTGGTTTCACTACGATCTCCTCTCCTTCACATGATACAGAGACCCCATCCACTCCCTTCCTAGGCACTGTTTCAGTACAAGTGTGTGTGTGTGCGACCGTAGAAAGCTCAGAAACAATCACACACACCCTGAGAGAACAAATGGCCCTCTCTCATCCTCTCTCCAGTGTGTATCTGTGTAGCAGGCTTAATGCATTGGTAATTGGGCACATACATTTGCAGTATTAGTGGTATAAATTGGTTTCTACATGCTTCATGGGTAAATGTCATCTTGGATTCATCATTTCACATTCATTCACACTCAGACTATTACGGGAGGCCTATAGCTAAATGTCTTGTTAAATAGGAGCAGTTAAGGGGAAAATCATGTTTTTATCATTGTATTGTTGTATTTATTATTCTCCTGCTATATAATCTCATTCTCCTGCTTTATAATCTCATTCTACTGCTTTATAATCTCATTCTACTGCTATATAATCTCATTCTCCTGCTTTATAATCTCATTCTCCTGCTTTATAATCTCATTCTCTTGCTTTATAATCTCATTCTCCTGCTATATAATCTCATTCTCCTGCTTTATAATCTCATTCTCCTGCTTTATAATCTCATTCTCCTGCTTTATAATCACATTCTCCTGCATTATAATCTCATTCTCCTGCTATATAATCTCATTCTCCTGCTATATAATCTCATTCTCCTGCTATATAATCTCATTCTCCTGCTATATAATCTCATTCTCCTGATTTATAATCTCATTCTCCTGCTATATAATCTCATTCTCCTGCTATATAATCTCATTCTCCTGCTTTATAATCTCATTCTCCTGCTTTATAATCTCATTCTCCTGCTATATAATCTCATTCTCCTGCTTTATAATCACATTCTCCTGCTATATAATCTCATTCTACTGCTATATATTCTCATTCTCCTGCTATATAATCTCATTCTCCTGCTTTATAATCACATTATCCTGCTATATAATCTCATTCTACTGCTATATAATCTCATTCTCCTGCTATATATTCTCATTCTCCTGCTATATAATCTCATTCTCCTGCTATATAATCTCATTCTCCTGCTTTATAATCTCATTATCCTGCTATATAATCTCATTCTCCTGCTTTATAATCTCATTCTACTGCTATATAATCTCATTATCCTGCTATATAATCTCATTCTCCTGCTATATAATCTCATTCTCCTGCTTTATAATCTCATTCTACTGCTTTATAATCTCATTATCCTGCTTTATAATCTCATTCTACTGCTTTATAATATCATTCTACTGCTATATAATCTCATTCACCTGCAATATGATCATATTATCCTGCTATATAATCTCATTATCCTGCTATATAATCTCATTCTCCTGCTATATAATCTCATTCTCCTGCTTTATAATCACATTCTCCTGCTATATAATCTCATTCTACTGCTATATATTCTCATTCTCCTGCTATATAATCTCATTCTCCTGCTTTATAATCACATTCTCCTGCTATATAATCTCATTATCCTGCTATATAATCACATTCTCCTGCTATATAATCTCATTCTCCTGCTATATATTCTCATTCTCCTGCTTTATAATCACATTCTACTGCTATATAATCTCATTCTCCTGCTATATAATCACATTCTCCTGCTATATAATCTCATTCTACTGCTATACAATTGAATTGTCCTGCTATATAATCTCATTATACTGCTATATTATCTAATTCGCCTGCTACAGTATATAATCTCATTCTCCTGCTATATAATCTCATTCTTCTGCTATATAATCTCATTCTCCTGCTTTATAATCTCATTATACTGCCATATAATCTCATTCTACTGCTATATAATCTCATTCTCCTGCTATATAATCTCATTCGCCTGCTACAGTATATAATCTCATTCTCCTGCTATATAATCTCATTCTCTTGCTATATAATCTCATTCTCCTGCAGCATGAACTGACATGTTGTCCACCCAATCAAAGGATCAGATAATGAATCTAGTACTGAAAGTGTAAGATACAGCTAACTAGCACTGCGGTGCATAAAATGTGGTGAGTAATTGACTCATAGAGAAAGACAAAAGTTGAACAGTTTTTGAGGATAATAATTCATTCAAAATGAAGGAGAAGCGAAAGAGAGAGCTAGCTATATTTTGTTGTATTTTTCTTCACTTTCACTTACTTAGCTACAGAATGCAGCTAGCTAGTTTAGCCTACTCAAACACCCAACTCAAACAGAGAGGGATGCTATGTTAGCTAGCTAGCTAGTTTAGCCTACTCAAACACCCAACTCAAACAGAGAGGGATGCTATGTTAGCTAGCTAGCTAGTTTAGCCTACTCAAACACCCAACTCAAACAGAGAGGAATGTCCTCTGAGAGAAATTCCACAATTAACTTTTAACAAGGCACACCTGTTAATTGAAATGCCTTCCAGGTGACTACCTCATGAAGCTGGTTGAGAGAATGCCAAGAGTGTGTAAAGCTGCCATCAAGGCAAAGGGTGGCTACTTTGAAGAATCTCAAATGTAAACTGTATTTTGATTTGTTTAACACTTTTTTGCTTACTACATGATTTCATATGTGTTATTTCATAGTTTTGATGTCTTCACTATTATTCTACAATGTAGAAAATAGTAAAAATAAAGAAAAACCCTTGAATGATTAGGTGTTTGTATATATATATATATATATTATATATATATATTGTATTAATTTTAAGCTAATATGGTGACAGCGATGTAGGCTGTCTGTAGT
>NC_042968.1:93551332-93583832 GCF_901001165.1 Salmo trutta | reverse complement strand
TTTCTTTGATGGAATCACTCTGTATCTTAATCATATCATCATTCCTCTCCTCTTCCTTCATATGACTAGCTCTCTGTTCTCTCTCTCTCTCTGTTCTCTCCATTCTCTCTCTCTCTGTTCTCTCTGTCTTCTCTCTCTCTCTCTCTCTCTGTTCTCTCTCTGTTCTCTCCGTTCTCTCTCTTCTCTCTGTCTTCTCTCTCTCTCTGTTCTCTCTGTTCTCTGTCTTCTCTCTCTCTGTTCTCTCTGTTCTCTCTGTTCTCTGTCTTCTCTCTCTCTGTTCTCTCTGTTCTCTGTCTTCTCTCTCTCTGTTCTCTCCGTTCTCTCTCTCTCTATGTTCTCTCTGTCTTCTCTCTCTCTGTTCTCTCTGTTCTCTGTCTTCTCTCTCTGTTCTCTCCGTTCTCTCTCTCTCTGTTCTCTCTGCCTTCTCTCTCTCTCTGTTCTCTCTGTTCACTCTGTCTTCTCTCTCTCTATTCTCTCTGTTTTCTGTCTTCTCTCTCTCTGTTCTCTCTGTCCAATCTCTCTCTCTCTTTGTTCTCTCTGTCTCTCTCTGTTCTCTCTGTCTTCTCTTTCTCTCTCTGTCTTCTCTCTCTATCTCTGTTCTCTTTGTTCTCTCTGTTCTGTCTTCTCTATCTATGTTCTCTTTGTTCTCTCTGTTCTATGTCTTCTCTATCTATGTTCTCTTTGTTCTCTCTGTTCTATGTCTTCTCTCTCCCTCTGTTATCTCTGTCTTCTCTCTGTTCTCTCTGTTCTCTCTGTTCTCTCTCTGTTCTCTCTGTCTTCTCTCTCTCTCTGTTCTCTCTGTTCTCTCTCTCTCTGTTCTCTCTGTCTTCTCTCTCTCTCTCAATTTCAATTGAAGGGCTTTATTAACATGGGAAGCACATTGCCAAAGTAAGTAAAATAGATAATAAACTGTGAAATAGTGGAAAAGTGAAATAAACAATAAAACAGACATTTTCCAAAAGAGTAAAGACATTTCAAATGTCATATTGTTGTCATGTCCTGACCAGTAAAGGGGTTATTTGTTATTGTAATTTGGTCAGGACGTGGCAGGGGGGTGTTTGTTTTATGTGTTCCGTTTTTGTTGTTGTTAATGTTCTATGTTAGTATATTTCTATGTTCATTCTAGTTTTTCTATGTTTAGTTTATTGGGTTGACCTTCAATTGGAGGCAGCTGTTTCCTCGTTGCCTCTAATTGAAGGTCCTATTTAGTAGGGGTGTTTTGCCATGTGTTTTTGGTGGGTAGTTGTTCCTTGTGTAGCTGTGTGCCTCACAGGACTGTTTCTCGTTGTTGTTTTTGATTAAGTGTTTATTTTGGTTTTCTTCTAAATAAAGAAGATGAGCATACACATTCCCGCTGCGCCTTGGTCCCATCCTTACAACGTACGTGACAATTGTTCTAAAGATGGGAACATAAATATGGCTTCAAATCAACTGAAAATGTTTTTGTCACATGGGCCGATACAACATGAATTAATTATAAATTAATACAACATTACGGTGAAATGCTTACAAGCCCTTAATGCAGTTTTAAAAGGAAACTTCACAAGTGGTTAAAGTAAAAAAAAAAAAAGGAACTTAAATAAACATAAATATGGGTTGTATTTACGATGGTGTTTGATTTTCACTGGTTGTCCTTTTCTTGTGGCAACAGGTCACAAATCTTTCTGCTTTGATGGCACACTTTGGTATTTCACCCAGTAGATATGGGAGTTTATCAAAAATTGATTTGTATTCAAATTCTTTGTGGATCTGTGTAATCTGAGGGAAATATGTGTCTATAATATGGTCATACATTGGGCAGGAGGTTAGGAAGTGCAGCTCAGTTTCCACCTCATTTTGTGAGCAGTGTGCACATAGCCTGTCTTCTCTTGAGAGCCAGGTCTGCCTACGGCGACCTTTCTCAATAGCAAGGCTATGCTCACTGAGTTTGTACATAGTCAAAGATTTCTTTAATTTTGGGTCACAGTGGTCAGGTATTCTGCCACTGTGTACTCTCTGTTTAGGGCTAAATAGCATTCTAATTTGCTCAGTTTTTTTGTTAATTCTTTCCAATGTGTCAAGTAATTATCTTTTTGTTTTCTTATGAAATGGTTGGGTCTAATTGTGTTGCTGTCCTGGGGCTCTGTGGGGTCTGTTTGTGTTTGTGAACAGAGCCCCAGGACCAGCTTGCTTAGGGGACTCTTCTCCAGTTTCATCTCTCTGTAGGTGATGGCTTTGTTATGGAAGGTTTGGGAATCACTTCCTTTGAGGTGGTTGTAGAATTTAACGGCTCTTTTCTGGATTTTGATAATTAGTGGGTATCGGCCTAATTCTGCCCTGCAGGCATTATTTGGTATTCTACGTTGTTCGTGGAGGATATTGTTGCAGAATTCTGCATGCAGAGTCTCAATTTGGTGTTTGTTCCATTTTGTGAATTATTGGTTGATGAGCGGACCCCAGATCTCACAACCATAAAGGGCAATGGGTCCTATAACTGATTCAAGTATTTTTTGCCAGATCCTAATTGGTATTTTCATTTTATGTCCTTCTAATGGCATAGAAGACCCTTCTTGCCTTATCTCTCAGATCGTTCATAGCTTTGTGGAAGTTACCTGTGGTGCTGATGTTTAGGCCGAGGTATGTATAGTTGTTTGTGTGCTCTAGGGCAACGGTGTCTAGATGGAATATTTGTTTTTGTGGTCCTGGCAACTGGACCTTTTTTGGAACACCATTATATTTGTCTTACTGAGATTTACTGTCAGGGCCCAGGTCTGACAGAACCTGTGCAGAAGATCTAGGTGCTGCTGTAGGCTCTCCTTGGTTGGGGACAGAAGCACCAGGTCATCAGCTGTCACGACTTCTACCGAAGTCGATGCCCCTCCTTGTTCGGGTGGTGCTCGGCGATCGACGTCACCGGTCTTCTAGCCACCATTGATCAGTTTTTCATTTTCCATTGGTTTTGTCTGGTCTCCTTACAAACCTGTTTCTTATCCCAGTAATTAACATGTTGTGTATTTAACCCTCTGTTTCCCCTCATGTCCTTGTCGGTGATTGTTTGTTATGTTATGTACATGTTGTTGATGTTGTTGATGTATCGGTGTGCGACGGGTTATTGTTTACCCAGATTATTTTTACGTTGGTTTTGGAGTTAGTTTTGTTAATAAATACTCAATTTTTGAACCACTTTGGTTTCTCCTTTGCCTGACTTCCCTGCCACCTACAAACACGGATTATGACATCAGCAAACAGTAGACATTTGACTTCAGATTCTAGCAGGGTGAGGCCGGGTGCTGCAGACTGTTCTAGTGCCCTCGCCAATTCGTTGATATATATGTTAAAAGAGGTGGGACTTAAACTGCATCCCTGTCTCACCCCACGGCCCTGTGGAAAGAAATGTGTGTGCTTTTTGTCAATTTTTACCGCAAACTTGTTATATGTGTACATGGATTTTATAATGTTGTATGTTTTTCCCCCAACACCACTTTCCATCAATTTGTATAGCAGACCCTCATGCCAAATTGAGTCAAAATCTTTTTTTAAATCAACAAAGCATGAGATGACCTTGTTTTTCCATCTCTTTCTGTTTCTCTCTCTCTCTTCTGCTCTGTCTTTTTGTATCTAGCAGTAATTGCATGCTAATGTTCTGTGTGTCAGAACAGGAAAGTAGGTGGCATGTTGTATTCTTGGGTGTGTGTGTGTGTGTGTGTGTGTGTGTGTGTGTGTGTGTGTGTGTGTGTGTGTGTGTGTGTGGGGGGGGGTCAGCCCCTAACCCCTCCAACAGATTTTCTCCTCTTTAATTAATATCTTCACTGCAACAAGAGATGTGATTGACACACAAATCCCTTCTGCCAGACGTCCAGACCTCACACACACGCTTATGCCTATACACACACACACACACACACACACACACACACACACACACACACACCCTTTGGGGTCCTTTACTGTTGAGGAAACTTCAAAAGAATCTGAAAGCACACTTGTTTTGTTCTCAGACTCCAGCGTGTGTGTGTGTGTGTGTGTGTGTGTGTGTGTGTGTGTGTGTGTGTGTGTGTGTGTGTGTGTGTGTGTGTGTGTGTGTGTGTGTGTGTGTGTACACTGTAGGCTACACTTCTCTACTCTATTCTGTTAGATAACTATTCTCTCCACTCACTGAGACACGAGTACATTATGCCATAAGCTCACAGTCATTCAAGTCACTTTGTTTGAATATTCAAAACATCATTACAACTCATTGGATTTGTTTATGCAATATATAGCCTTGTTACTCTCCATATGCAACAAGATATCATAGTCCCACTTCAAAATCCAACGTTTTATGGACAAACGTACATTTGTGACGGTTAAATGTAGGAATTAATTATTGGTGGGGAAGTTAAGGGTAAAGCTTTGGGACGGGGCTAAAACAGAAATGACTTTTTTAATTATTACATTTAAAAAAAAAATGATTTAACCTTTATTGAACTAGGCAAGTCAGTTAAGAAAGAATTCTTATTTACAATGACGGCCTACACCGGCCAAACCCGGACAATGCTGGGCCAATTGGGCTGCGCCCAATTGGGACTCCCAATCACGGCCGGTAAAAAGATAATTTCACTACTTAGGAACCTAATGTTTATGTAAATGTTATAGAACGATCCAGACACTCCCAGCAGCGATTGACTTCCTTAGACTCATTTTGGAGTTTCAGGTCGTCCAACAAAACATTACATTGTGTCATTCCAAACTTCCTCTGCAACGTTTTGAACTTCCTTAGTAACGTTTTGAACTTCCTTAGTAACGTTTTGAACTTCCTTAGTAACGTTTTGAACTTCCTTAGTAACGTTTTGAACTTCCTTAGTAACGTTTTGAACTTCCTTAGTAACGTTTTGAACTTCCTCAGTAACGTTTTGAACTTCCTCAGCAACGTTTTGAACTTCCTTAGTAACGTTTTGAACTTCCTTAGTAACGTTTTGAACTTCCTCAGTAACGTTTTGAACTTCCTCAGCAACGTTTTGAACTTCCTCAGTAACGTTTTGAACTTCCTTAGTAACGTTTTGAACTTCCTCAGTAACGTTTTGAACTTCCTCAGCAACGTTTTGAACTTCCTCAGCAACGTTTTGAACTTCCTTAGTAACGCTTTGAACTTCCTCAGTAACGTTTTGAACTTCCTCAATAACGTTTTGAACTTCCTTAGTAACGTTTTGAACTTCCTCTGCAACATTTTGAACTTCCTTAGTAACGTTTTGAACTTCCTTAGCAACGCTTTGAACTTCCTCAGTAACGTTTTGAACTTCCTTAGTAACGTTTTGAACTTCCTCAGCAACGTTTTGAACTTCCTTAGTAACGTTTTGAACTTCCTTAGTAACGTTTTGAACTTCCTTAGCAACGCTTGAGTAAAGCTGGTGGCTCGTGGCCGAACAGTATGTTTCCTATATTTTGGCAGTACACTCATGACAACATTATGCAAGTGCAGACACTCGAGTTACACAAAATCGATTATAACGTTGCGGATAAAGTTCGGAATGACACAATTTAATTGTGTAAAACATCAAAAGACTTGCAACACGATACTGAGAGTCGTTTATAAAAGTATTTGGGTTTTTTGGAGCCTTTGTTTACGTTTCTTTTTGTATTGTGGACACTGCTGTCTCTGGTTCCTAGGATCGCAGGTTGAAACCCAATCTAGGTTTTTATTTTTATTTTATTTTATTTTTCACAGACGAAGGCTATATCACAATGTCCTGGGAAACCCAGACAAACGTTGACTTTACTTTACTGACTTTATTGTCCCCATGGGGACATTTTGTTGCGATGTCATGTACACGTTTAAAGTTTAACACTTTTTTTGGTTACTAGATGATTCCTTATGTGTTATTTAATAGTTTTGGTGTCTTCACAATTTTTCTACAATGTAGAAAATAGTAAAAATAAAGAAAAACCCTTGAATGAGTAGGTGTGTCTAAATTTTGGACTGGTACTGTATTTTTCGTAGGTGTCTATTTACTACCACAACTCAATGCTGGCACTAAGACCGCACTCAACGAGCTGTATAAGACCATAAGCAAACAAAGAAAACACTCATCCAGAGGCGGCGCTCCTAGTGGCCGGGGATTTTAATTCATGAAAACTGAAATCATTTTGACCTCATTTCTAACAGCGTGTCACATGTGCAACTGGAGGAAAAAAAAATAACAAAGCTCTCCCTGGCCCTCCAATCTAACCATAACTCTATCCTCTTGATTCCTGTTTACAAGCAACAACAAAAAACTATAGCAGGAAGTACCAGTGACTCGCTCAATACGGAAGTGATCAGATGATTCAGATAATAAGCTACAGGACTGTTTTTCTGGAATGTTTATCCGACGGCATTGAGGAGTATACCACATCAATCACCGGCTTCATTAATAAGTGCATCGACGAGATCATCCGCAACAGTGAGGCAACATCTGCACCGAGCTAAAGGGTAGAACTGCCGTTTTCAAGGAACGGGACAGTAATCCGGACGCTCCTGTGAGGTGAGCAGCTGGGACCAGACAACCCTGCTGCTGGAGTGTGTTGTCAGCTCTACCTCTCCTGATGGGCTCCCGAGTGACGCAGCGGTCTAAGGCACTGCATCTCAGTGCATAGAGGCCGTTAGTACCCGGATCGATTCCAGGCTGTATCACATCCGGCCGTAATTGGGTGTCCCACAGGGCGGCGCACAATTGGCCCAGCATTGTCTGGGTTTGGCCGGGGGTAGGCCATCATTGTAAAATAAGAATTTGTTCTTAACTGACTTGGTCTAGTTAAATAAAAAATTAAATACTATGTGGGGTTACTGGAGGTTAAGGAGTAGCAAGATACAATATATTACATGTTTAGTTCAAGTATTACTGTCCTGACCAGGTGAACTCTGTTATTTTGGTCAGGGTGTGGTATTTCTATGGTTTATTTTCTATGTTTTGGTTATAGCCTTTCTTTGTGTTTTATTTCTATGTTGGGCTCGGGGGTGATTTCCCAATCAGACAGCTGTCGCTTGTGAAGTCTGATTGGGAATCACATTTAAGTTCCTTTTCCCCCACGATGTTTTGTGGGTTGTTGTCTCGTTATTTGAGCACGTAACGTATTGGCAGTTTTTCCTTGATTTTGTGTACGTGTTTAATTCTAGTGTGTTAAATAAACATGTATTCGCTCCCAGCTGCGTTTTGGTCCGCTTCCTCGTCTCCCGACGACAATCGTTACAATTAAAACATTCTTACTGCACATCCTTGTCATTATGCTATGCATAACGTTAGTCAACTTGCAGTTAAACCAGTTTAAAGCAGGGTTAATAAATCATTTAAACCAGTTTAAAGCAGGGTTAATACATCAGTTAAACCAGTTTAAAGCAGGGTTAATACATCAGTTAAACCGGTTTAAAGTAGGTTTAATAAATCAGTTAAACCGGTTTAAAGCAGGGTTAATATATCAGATGCCACAAACGTAAAATGCATGCTTTATTCAGATACATGATTGTCTCCATCTTTGTGCTGTGAACAGCAAGTAGCCACTATTAGTCGAGGGCAGGATGGCCGCAGGGTAGCCAGAGTAACCCTAACCTTACTGTGAAGACTGGGGGTTACCTACATGGAAGAAAATAGACAGGTGGTAACAAATTCAACATTAGTCTTACCAGGCACCACGGGTCTCTCAAAATCCATTCTCTCCTCCATCCTCATCACTGTGACAGGACAGCAATAACCTGACGCAATATATACCCCAATGGAAATGTTTTTTTGTTATATAACAGAAAGGTTTATTTTCTCTGTCAATAGTATAGAGTATTTGTATCAATTCAATTCCGTATCAAATCAGAACAGTTAAAAAAGTCATCAAGAATAAGACACATTACATTAATTGGTAGATTGTAGAAAAACAGTATACAGTAAATATATACTGACGTTATTATAATATGAACAAGGGCTTCTCCCATATTATCACCTCTCCTCCATCTTATCTGGTATATATCTCTAGGTAGGACCTATATCAGCACCTCTCCTCCATCTTATCTGGTATATATCTCTAGGTAGGACCTATATCAGCACCTCTCCTCCATCTTATCTGGTATATATCTCTAGGTAGGACCTATATCAGCACCTCTCCTCCATCTTATCTGGTATATATCTCTAGGTAGGACCTATATCAGCACCTCTCCTCCATCTTATCTGGTATATATCTCTAGGTAGGGCCTATATCAGCACCTCTCCTCCATCTTATCTGGTATATATCTCTAGGTAGGGCCTATATTATCACCTCTCCTCCATCTTATCTGGTATATATCTCTAGGTAGGGCCTATATCAGCACCTCTCCTCCATCTTATCTGGTATATATCTCTAGGTAGGGCTATATCAGCACCTCTCCTCCATCTTATCTGGTATATATCTCTAGGTAGGGGCTATATCAGCACCTCTCCTCCATCTTATCTGGTATATATCTCTAGGTAGGGCTATATCAGCACCTCTCCTCCATCTTATCTGGTATATATCTCTAGGTAGGACCTATATCAGCACATCTCCTCCATCTTATCTGGTATATATCTCTAGGTAGGGGCTATATCAGCACCTCTCCTCCATCTTATCTGGTATATATCTCTAGGTAGGGCCTATATCAGCACCTCTCCTCCATCTTATCTGGTATATATCTCTAGGTAGGACCTATATCAGCACCTCTCCTCCATCTTATCTGGTATATATCTCTAGGTAGGGCTATATCAGCACCTCTCCTCCATCTTATCTGGTATATATCTCTAGGTAGGGCCTATATCAGCACCTCTCCTCCATCTTATCTGGTATATATCTCTAGGTAGGGGCTATATCAGCACCTCTCCTCCATCTTATCTGGTATATATCTCTAGGTAGGACCTATATCAGCACCTCTCCTCCATCTTATCTGGTATATCTCTCTAGGTAGGGCTATATCAGCACCTCTCCTCCATCTTATCTGGTATATATCTCTAGGTAGGGGCTATATCAGCACCTCTCCTCCATCTTATCTGGTATATCTCTCTAGGTAGGGCTATATCAGCACCTCTCCTCCATCTTATCTGGTATATATCTCTAGGTAGGACCTATATCAGCACCTCTCCTCCATCTTATCTGGTATATCTCTCTAGGTAGGGCTATATCAGCACATCTCTGTCAGTATCAGTCCCATCATACCGTGGTACTGTTGAGGGTACTTGAGGACTGAAGTTGAGAAACACTAACTGTACAGTATGTCTTATAATTCTGTAGATCTTGGGATATCCTGCATGTTACTGAGTCTGTCTACATCAAGGTTTTCCCATCTCCAGTCCTCAAGTACCCTCAACGGTACCATGGTATTAAAATGCCAATCAATTTATAACATTTTTGACATGCGTTTTTCTGGATTTTTTTGGTTGTTGTTATTCTGTCTCTCACTGTTCAAATAAACCTACCATTAAAATTATAGACTGATCATTTCTATATCAGTGGGCAAACGTAAAACTCAGCAGGGGATCAAATACTTTTTCCCCCTCACTGTATATATTTAAGCACCCACCAAAATATTATTATATACAGTGCCTTCAGAAGGTATTCATACCCTTTGACTTATTCCACATTATGTTGTGTTACAGCCTGATTTCAAAATGTATTAAATATATACATTTACATTTACATTTTAGTCATTTAGCAGACGCTCTTATCCAGAGCGACTTACAGTAGTGTATATTTCTCCCATCTAGACACTATACCCCATAATGACAAAGTGAAAATATATTTGTTTTATTTATTTCAGTAACTTTATTGGAAATGGAATAAAACAAATATATAATTTACATAAGTATTCCTACATGTTAGAATCACCTTTGACAGCAATTACAGCGATGAGTCTTTCTGGGTCTCTAAGAGCTTTGCACACCTGTATTGTGCACCATTTACACATGATTATTTTCAAAATTATTCAAGCTTTTTCAAGGACTAGGTGGTTTTTCAGGATAAAAATAAACGGAATTGGAGCTAACCACATGCAAAATCCTAGAGGATAACCTGGTTCATTCTGCTTTCCACCAGACACTGGGAGATGAATTCACCTTTCAGCAGGACAATAACCTAAAACACAAGGCCAAATATACACTGGAGTTGCTTACCAAAAGACAATCGTAATGGGATTCTGTAATGGGTGCGTGTCGGTGGCAGGGAAGTCAGGCGCAGGAGAACGAACTTGGTATAAATTGAGTCGTTTAATAAGTGCTCATAAAACTCCAAAACCAAAATATACAAAAACAATATACGTGGGTAAAAAATCCGTCGCGCACCGACACATGACTTGCACATAACATACAATAAAACAATCTCCGACAAGGACATGAGGGGAAACAGAGGGTTAAATACACAACATGTAATTGATGGGATGGGAACCAGGTGTGACGTAAGACAAAACCAATGGAAAATGAAAAACGGATCAGTGATGGCTATAAGGTCGGTGACGTCGACCGCCGAACATCGCCCGAACAAGGAGAGGGACCCGACTTCGGCGGTAAGTCGTGACAGCACATGAATGTTCCTGAGTGGCCGAGTTACAGTTTTGACTTAAATCTACATTAAAATCTATGGCAAGACCTGAAAATGGTTGTCTAGAAATAGTCAACAACCAATTTGACAGAGCTTGAAGAATTTGGAAAAGAATAATGGACAAGTGTTGCACAACCCGGGTGCGGCTGTGTGTGTAATGGATGCCATAGGTGCTTCTACGAAGTATACTCGGGTGTGTGAATACTTACGTAAATTAGATATTTCTGTATTTCATTTTTTTAAATAAATGTGCAAACATTTCAAAAAACATATTTTCATTTTGTCATTATAGGGTATTGTGTTTAAATCGGTGAGATTTTATATATATATATATATATATATATATATATATATATATATATACACACTGCTCAAAAAAATTAAGGGAACACTTAAACAACACAATGTAACTCCAAGTCAATCACACTTCTGTGAAATCAAACTGTCCACTTAGGAAGCAACACTGATTGACAATACATTTCACATGCTGTTGTGCAAATGGAATAAACAACAGGTGGAAATTATAGGCAATTAGCAAGACACCCCCAATAAAGGAGTGGTTCTGCAGGTGGTGACCACAGACTACGTCTCAGTTCCTATGCTTCCTGGCTGATGTTTTGGTCACTTTTGAATGCTGGTGGTGCTTTCACTCTAGTGGTAGCATGAGATGGAGTCTACAACCCACACAAGTGGCTCAGGTAGTGCAGTTCATCCAGGATGGCACATCAATGCGAGCTGTGGCAAGAAGGTTTGCTGTGTCTGTCAGCGTAGTGTCCAGAGCATGGAGGCGCTACCAGGAGACAGGCCAGTACATCAGGAGATGTGGAGGAGGCCGTAGGAGGGCAACAACCCAGCAGCAGGACCGCTACCTCCGCCTTTGTGCAAGGAGGAGCAGGTGGAGCACTGCCAGAGCCCTGCAAAATGACCTCCAGCAGGCCACAAATGTGCATGTGTCTGCTCAAACGGTCAGAAACAGACTCCATGAGGGTGGTATGAGGGCCCATCGTCCACAGGTGGGGGTTGTGCTTACAGCCCAACACCGTGCAGGACGTTTGGCATTTGCCAGAGAACACCAAGATTGGCAAATTCGCCACTGGCGCCCTGTGCTCTTCACAGATGAAAGCAGGTTCACACTGAGCAGATGTGACAGACGTGACAGAGTCTGGAGACGCCGTGGAGAACATTCTGCTGCCTGCAACATCCTCCAGCATGACCGGTTTGGCGGTGGGTCAGTCATGGTGTGGGGTGGCGTTTCTTTGGGGGGCCGCACCGCCCTCCATGTGCTAGCCAGAGGTAGCCTGACTGCCATTAGGTACCGAGATGAGATCCTCAGACCCCTTGTGAGACCATATGCTGGTGTGGTTGGCCCTGGGTTCCTCCTAATGCAAGACAATGCTAGACCTCATGTGGCTGGAGTGTGTCAGCAGTTCCTGCAAGAGGAAGGCATTGATGCTATGGAGTGGCCCGCCCGTTCCCCAGACCTGAATCCAATTGAGCACATCTGGGACATCATGTCTCGCTCCATCCACCAACACCACGTTGCACCACAGACTGTCCAGGAGTTGGCCGATGCTTTAGTCCAGGTCTGGGAGGAGATCCCTCAGGAGACCATCCGCCACCTCATCAGGAGCATGCCCAGGCGTTGTAGGGAGGTCATACAGGCACGTAGAGGCCACACACACTACTGAGCCTCATTTTGACTTGTTTTAAGGACATTACATCAAAGTTGGATCAGCCTGTAGTGTGGTTTTCCACTTTAATTTTGAGTGTGACTCCAAATCCAGACCTCCATGGGTTGATAAATTGGATTTCCATTGATTATTTTTGTGTGATTTTGTTGTCAGCACATTCAACTATGTAAAGAAAAAAGTATTTAATAAGATTATTTCATTCATTCAGATCTAGGATGTGTTATTTTAGTGTTCCCTTTATTTTTTTAAGCAGTATGTATATATATAAATATATATATATATATATATATATATATATATTTAATCCATTTTGAATTAAGCCTGTAACACAACGAATTGTGAAATAAGTCAATGGGTATGAATACTTTCTGAAAGCTCTGTACATCCTTCTTCCCTTAAATCTCCATTTAGATGCATGGCATAACACTCACTGCTTATTACACAGGATTCATAGACTATATATCTGTATCTTCTTATTGATGGATTGTATTTATGAATGGCTTTTAGCCTCCAGTCTATGCTGTTCCCTGTACAGAGTATTTTCAACTGTGTTTAGTTGAAGACTAAACAGTGACAAACTGCCATTCTAACTGCCATACTAACTGCCACATGCGTAATCGTAAGAGTGCAGGGACCACACACACACACACACACACACACACACACACACACACACACACACACACACACACACACACACACACACACACACACACACACTCCATGCACTGCACCTCAATACAAGGGAAGGGAATCAGCATTATCATGTGGCAAAGTAGTAAGTAACACAGCCATTCCTCCTTCCCCTAGTAGTAACACAGACATTCCTCCTTCCCCTAGTAGTAACACAGCCATTCCTCCTTCCCCTAGTAGTAACACAGCCATTCCTCCTCCCCTAGTAGTAACACAGCCATTTCCCCTTCCCCTAGTAGTAACACAGCCATTCCTCCTTCCCTAGTAGTAACACAGCCATTCCTCCTCACCCCTAGTAGTAACACAGCCATTCCTCCTTCCCCTAGTAGTAAACACAGCCATTCCTTCCCTTCCCCTGGTAGTAACACAGCCATTCCTCCTTCCCCTAGTAGTAACACAGCCATTCCTCCTCCCCTAGTAGTAACACAGCCATTTCCCTTCCCCTAGTAGTAACACAGCCATTCCTTCCTTCCCCTAGTAGTAACACAGCCATTCCTCCTTCCCCTAGTAGTAACACACAGCCATTCCTCCTCCCCCTAGTAGTAACACAGCCATTCCTCCTTCCCCTAGTAGTAACACAGCCATTTCCTCCTCCCCTAGTAGTAACACAGCCATTCCTCCTTCCCTAGTAGTAACACAGCCATTCCGTCCTTCCCTAGTAGTAAACACAGCCATTCCTCCTTCCCCTAGTAGTAACACAGCCTTCCTCCTTCCCCTAGTAGTAACACAGCCATTCCTCCTTCCCCTAGTAGTAACACAGCCATTCCTCTTCCCTAGTAGTAAACCGCCATTCCTCCCTATATTAACCTCCCTTCCCCTTGTAACTAACAGCCATTCCTCCTTCCCGTAGTAGTAACAGCATGCAGTCCTCCTTCCCCTTGTAGTAACACAGCCATTCCTCCTTCCCCTTGTAGTAACACAGCCATTCCTCCTTCCCCTTGTAGTAACACAGCCATTCCTCCTTCCCCTAGTAGTAACACAGCCATTCCTCCTTCCTCTTGTAACTAAACAGCCATTCCTCCTTCCCCTAGTAGTAACACAGCCATTCCTCCTTCCCCTTGTAGTAACACAGCCATTCCTCCTTCCTCTTGTAACTAAACAGCCATTCCTCCTTCCCCTAGTAGTAACACAGCCATTCCTCCTTCCCCTAGTAGTAACACAGCCATTCCTCCTTCCCCTTGTAGTAACACAGCCATTCCTCCTTCCCCTAGTAGTAACACAGCCATTCCTCCTTCCCCTAGTAGTAACACAGCCATTCCTCCTTCCCCTAGTAGTAACACAGCCATTCCTCCTTCCCCTTGTAGTAACACAGCCATTCCTCCTTCCCCTTGTAACTAAACAGCCATTCCTCCTTCCCCTTGTAGTAACACAGCCATTCCTCATTCCCCTAGTAGTAACACAGCCATTCCTCCTTCCCCTTGTAGTAACACAGCCATTCCTCCTTCCCCTTGTAGTAACACAGCCATTCCTCCTTCCCCTAGTAGTAACACAGCCATTCCTCCTTCCCCTTGTAGTAACACAGCCATTCCTCCTTCCCCTAGTAGTAACACAGCCATTCCTCCTTCCCTTAGTAGTAACACAGCCATTCCTCCTTCCCCTAGTAGTAACACAGCCATTCCTCCATCCCCTAGTAGTAACACAGCCATTCCTCCTTCCCCTAGTAGTAACACAGCCATTCCTCCTTCCCCTAGTAGTAACACAGCCATTCCTCCTTCCCCTAGTAGTAACACAGCCATTCCTCCTTCCCCTTGTAACTAAACAGCCATTCCTCCTTCCCCTAGTAGTAACACAGCCATTCCTCCTTCCCCTTGTAGTAACACAGCCATTCCTCCTTCCCCTTGTAGTAACACAGCCATTCCTCCTTCCCCTAGTAGTAACACAGCCATTCCTCCTTCCCCTAGTAGTAACACAGCCATTCCTCCTTCCCCTTGTAGTAACACAGCCATTCCTCCTTCCCCTTGTAGTAACACAGCCATTCCTCCTTCCTCTAGTAGTAACACAGCCATTCCTCCTTCCCCTAGTAGTAACACAGCCATTCCTCCTTCCCCTTGTAGTAACACAGCCATTCCTCCTTCCCCTTGTAGTAACACAGCCATTCCTCCTTCCTCTAGTAGTAACACAGCCATTCCTCCTTCCCCTAGTAGTAACACAGCCATTCCTCCTTCCCCTAGTAGTAACACAGCCATTCCTCCTTCCCCTTGTAGTAACACAGCCATTCCTCCTTCCCCTAGTAGTAACACAGCCATTCCTCCTTCCCCTAGTAGTAACACAGCCATTCCTCCTTCCCCTAGTAGTAACACAGCCATTCCTCCTTCCCCTAGTAGTAACACAGCCATTCCTCCTTCCCCTAGTAGTAACACAGCCATTCCTCCTTCCCCTAGTAGTAACACAGCCATTCCTCCTTCCCCTAGTAGTAACACAGCCATTCCTCCTTCCCCTAGTAGTAACACAGCCATTCCTCCTCCCCCTAGTAGTAACACAGCCATTCCTCCTTCCCCTAGTAGTAACACAGCCATTCCTCCTTCCCCTAGTAGTAACACAGCCATTCCTCCTCCCCCTAGTAGTAACACAGCCATTCCTCCTTCCCCTTGTAGTAACACAGCCATTCCTCCTTCCCCTAGTAGTAACACAGCCATTCCTCCTCCCCCTAGTAGTAACACAGCCATTCCTCCTCCCCCTAGTAGTAACACAGCCATTCCTCCTTCCCCTAGTAGTAACACAGCCATTCCTCCTCCCCTAGTAGTAACACAGCCATTCCTCCTTCCCCTTGTAGTAACACAGCCATTCCTCCTTCCCCTAGTAGTAACACAGCCATTCCTCCTTCCCCTAGTAGTAACACAGCCATTCCCCCTCCCCCTAGTAGTAACACAGCCATTCCTCCTTCCCCTAGTAGTAACACAGCCATTCCTCCTCCCCCTAGTAGTAAACACAGCCATTCCTCCTTCCCCTTGTAGTAACACAGCCATTCCTCCTTCCCCTAGTAGTAACACAGCCATTCCTCCTTCCCCCTAGTAGTAACACAGCCATTCCTCCTTCCCCTAGTAGTAACACAGCCATTCCTCCTTCCCCTAGTAGTAACACAGCCATTCCTCCTTCCCCTTGTAGTAACACAGCCATTCCTCCTTCCCCTAGTAGTAACACAGCCATTCCTCCTTCCCCTAGTTGTAACACAGCCATTCCTCCTTCCCCTTGTAGTAACACAGCCATTCCTCCTTCCTCTAGTAGTAACACAGCCATTCCTCCTTCCCCTAGTAGTAACACAGCCATTCCTCCTTCCCCTAGTAGTAACACAGCCATTCCTCCTTCCCCTAGTAGTAACACAGCCATTCCTCCTTCCCCTTGTAGTAACACTGCCATTCCTCCTTCCCCTTGTAGTAACACAGCCATTCCTCCTTCCCCTAGTAGTAACACAGCCATTCCTCCTTCCCCTAGTAGTAACACAGCCATTCCTCCTTCCCCTAATAGTAACACAGCCATTCCTCCTTCCCTAGTAGTAACACAGCCATTCCTCCTTCCCCTAGTAGTAACACAGCCATTCCTCCTTCCCCTAGTAGTAACACAGCCATTCCTCCTTCCCTTTGTCTTCCTTCCCACACCCCTCCCCAACAAACCCTAGCCACACCCCTATATAGGCCAACTCAGATCAGTCTTATGCCCCTTCTGCACTAGAATATATAGGGTCCTGGTCAAAAGTAGTGCATTAGATGTATAGGGCCCTGTTCAAAAGCAGTGCACTATGTGAATAGTGTCCCGTTTGGGATGTGGCCTATATGCTGGCCTCCTGCCTCAGTTAAGTGTCTGACTGTGTACCTTTACACTATACTTTACCGTGCATTATATAGAGTCATATTCACTGTGTGTGTGTGTGTGTGTGTGTGCGTGCGTGCGTGCGTGTGTGTGTGTGGGGGGGGGGATGTTCTTGTGAACACTCTATACTTATATAAGGATCAGCACTCAGCACTTTCCTGTCTCTCTCTCTCTCTCTCTGTCTCTCTCTCTGTCTCTCTCTCTCTCTCTCTCTCTCTCTCTGTCTCTCTCTCTGTCTCTCTCTCTCTCTCTCTCTCTCTCTCTCTCTCTCTCTCTCTCTGTCTCTGTCTCTCTGTCTCTCTGTCTCCCTCTCTCTCTCTCTCTCTCTCTCCCTCCCTCTCTCAATTCAATTCAATTGGCTTTATTGACATGGTAAGTTCATTATTACTTACATTGTCAAAGTATACATATAGAAAAATATATAAAATATATATTTATTTATATATAAATAAATGGTGGGACCAACAGCAATAATACTAGTAGTAGTGGACATGGGATTACCATTAACAACAACTACAACAGCAATATTAATCAGAACAACAATACATTAAAGCGATGGTAGTAGACCAGTGTCAACATGACTGAGAAGACACATGACCTGGTATGAAAGAATTGAATTATAATTTTTATTGAATTATAATTTTGGGAAAGAAATATTATCTTAGGTCTGAGTATTTGTCACAGTGTAACAGGAAATGCAGCTCTGTCTCTACCTCTCCCCTGGAGCAGAGTGAGCACAGCCTGTCCTCTCTGGGCAGCCAGGTTTGTCTGTGACGACCGGTCTCTATAGCCAGACTGTCCTCTCTCTATAGCCAGACTGTCCTCTCTCTATAGCCAGACTGTCCTCTCTCTATAGCCAGACTGTCCTCTCTCTATAGCCAGACTGTCCTCTCTGAGCAGCCAGGTTTGTCTGTGACGACCCGTCTCTATAGCCAGACTGTCCTCTCTGGGCAGCCAGACTGTCCTCTCTCTATAGCCAGACTGTGCTCTCTGAGTCTGTACCTAGTCAGTGTTTTCTATCAGTCACAGTGGTCAGACAGTCTGCCACCAAGTACTGTCTGTTCAGAGCCAAATAACATTGAAGTTTACTTTGATTGTTTGTGGTGTCTTTCCAATAGGTGATATATTTTTATTTTTGTTTTGTGATGATTTGGTTGGGCCAGATTTTCTGAGTGCTGTCCTGAGGCTCTATGGGGTTGGTTTGGGTTAGTGAACTGAGCCTCAGAACCAGCTGGCTGACTGCTGTCCTGAGGCTCTATGGGGTTGGTTTGGGTTAGTGAACTGAGCCTCAGAACCAGCTGGCTGACTGCTGTCCTGAGGCTCTATGGGGTTGGTTTGGGTTAGTGAACTGAGCCTCAGAACCAGCTGGCTGACTGCTGTCCTGAGGCTCTATGGGGTTGGTTTGGGTTAGTGAACTGAGCCTCAGAACCAGCTGGCTGACTGCTGTCCTGAGGCTCTATGGGGTTGGTTTGGGTTAGTGAACTGAGCCTCAGAACCAGCTGGCTGACTGCTGTCCTGAGTCTCTATGGGGTTGGTTTGGGTTAGTGAACTGAGCCTCAGAACCAGCTGGCTGACTGCTGTCCTGAGGCTCTATGGGGTTGGTTTGGGTTAGTGAACTGAGCCTCAGAACCAGCTGGCTGAGGGGACTCTTCTCTTGTTTCATCTCTTGACATTGTAGAGCTGTGTGATGGAATGTTTTGGGGTGAATTGTTTTTAGATGGTGGTAAAATGTGATGTCTCTTTTTTCTATTTGAATGAGCAGGAGGGTTTGGCCCAATTCTGCTCTACATGTGTTATTTGGAGTTTTTCTTTGCACTTGCAGTACAGTCTGGCAAAACTCTGCATGCAGTATTTCAATTGGATGTTTGTCCCATTTGGTGAATTCATTATTAGAGAGCGGACCCCATACTTCACTGCCATATAGAGAAACTGGTTCTATAACCGATTGGAACATTTTGAGCCAGATCCTAATTGGAATTTCGATTTTAATGTTCCTTTTAATAGCATAGAATGCTCTTCTTGTTTTGTCTCTCAGCTCGTTCACAGCTTCCTGTGTTGCTGATATTTAGTCCCAGATACGTGTAGTTTTTGGTGTGTTCTAATAGAACTGTGTCCAAATAGAATTTATATTTGTCATCCTGATTTCCAGACCTTTTTTGGAATATAATTATATTGTTGTTTTTTTTTTGATTATCGGTCAGAGCCCAGGTCAGACAGAACCTGTGGTTAACGTTCAGGGTCCAGGTCTGACAGAACCTGTGGTTAACGGTCAGGGTCCAGGTCTGACAGAACCTGTGGTTAACGGTCAGGGTCCAGGTCTGACAGAACCAGAGCCCAGGTCTAACAGAACCTGTGGTTAACGGTCAGGGCCCAGACAGAACCTGTGGTTAACGGTCAGAGCCCAGGTCTAACAGAACCTGTGGTTAACGGTCAGAGCCCAGGTCTGACAGAACCTGTGGTTAACGGTCAGAGCCCAGACAGAACCTGTGGTTAACGGTCAGAGCCCAGGCAGAACCTGTGGTTAACGGTCAGAGCCCAGACAGAACCTGTGGTTAACGGTCAGAGCCCAGACAGAACCTGTGGTTAACGGTCAGAGCCCAGGTCTGACAGAACCTGTGGTTAACGGTCAGAGCCCAGGTCTGACAGAACCTGTGGTTAACGGTCAGAGCCCAGACAGAACCTGTGATTAACGGTCAGAGCTCAGACAGAACCTGTGGTTAACGGTCAGAGCCCAGGTCTGACAGAACCTGTGGTTAACGGTCAGAGTCCAGACAGAACCTGTGGTTAACGGTCAGGGCTCAGGTCTGACAGAACCTGTGGTTAACGGTCAGAGTCCAGGTCTGACAGAACCTGTGGTTAACGGTCAGAGCCCAGGTCTGACAGAACCTGTGATTAACGGTCAGAGTCCAGGTCTGACAGAACCAGAGCCCAGACAGAAACTGTGATTAACGGTCAGAGCCCAGACAGAACCTGTGGTTAACGGTCAGAGCCCAGGTCTAACAGAACCTGTGATTAACGGTCAGAGCCCAGGTCTAACAGAACCTGTGATTAACGGTCAGAGCCCAGGTCTAACAGAACCTGTGGTTAACGGTCAGAGTCCAGGTCTGACAGAACCTGTGAATAACGGTCAGAGCCCAGGTCTGACAGAACCTGTGGTTAACGGTCAGAGCCCAGACAGAACCTGTGGTTAACGGTCAGAGCCCAGACAGAACCTGTGGTTAACGGTCAGGGCCCAGACAGAACCTGTGGTTAACGGTCAGGGCCCAGACAGAACCTGTGATTAACGGTCAGAGTCCAGGTCTAACAGAACCTGTGGTTAACGGTCAGAGCCCAGACAGAACCTGTGATTAACGGTCAGGGCCCAGGTCAGACAGAACCTGTGGTTAACGGTCAGAGTCCAGGTCTGACAGAACCTGTGATTAACGGTCAGGGCCCAGGTCTGACAGAACCTGTGGTTAACGGTCAGAGTCCAGGTCTGACAGAACCTGTGGTTAACGGTCAGAGTCCAGGTCTAACAGAACCTGTGGTTAACGGTCAGAGCCCAGGTCTGACAGAACCTGTGGTTAACGGTCAGAGCCCAGACAGAACCTGTGGTTAACGGCCAGAGCCCAGACAGAACCTGTGGTTAACGGTCAGAGCCCAGGTCTGACAGAACCTGTGGTTAATGGTCAGAGTCCAGACAGAACCTGTGGTTAACGGTCAGAGTCCAGACAGAACCTGTGGTTAACGGTCAGAGTCCAGGTCTAACAGAACCTGTGGTTAACGGTCAGAGCCCAGGTCTGACAGAACCTGTGGTTAACGGTCAGAGCCCAGGTCTAACAGAACCTGTGGTTAACGGTCAGAGACCAGGTCTGACAGAACCTGTGGTTAACGGTCAGAGTCCAGGTCTAACAGAACCTGTGGTTAACGTTCAGAGCCCAGGTCTGACAGAACCTGTGGTTAACGGTCAGAGCCCAGACAGAACCTGTGGTTAACGGTCAGAGCCCAGGTCTGACAGAACCTGTGATTAACGGTCAGGGCCCAGACAGAACCTGTGGTTAACGGTCAGAGTCCAGACAGAACCTGTGGTTAACGGTCAGAGCCCAGGTCTAACAGAACCTGTGATTAACGGTCAGGGCCCAGGTCTAACAGAACCTGTGATTAACGGTCAGAGTCCAGGTCTGACAGAACCTGTGATTAACGGTCAGAGTCCAGGTCTGACAGAACCTGTGATTAACGGTCAGAGACCAGGTCTGACAGAACCTGTGGTTAACGGTCAGAGTCCAGACAGAACCTGTGGTTAACGGTCAGAGCCCAGGTCTAACAGAACCTGTGGTTAACGGTCAGAGCCCAGACAGAACCTGTGGTTAACGGTCAGAGCCCAGACAGAACCTGTGGTTAACGGTCAGAGTCCAGGTCTGACAGAACCTGTGAAGATGATCTAGGTGCTGCGGTAACCCCTCTTTAGTGGGAAACAGCAGCACCAGGTCATCTGTCTACAGCAGACCCTCCTTAGTGGGAGACAACAGCACCAGGTCATCTGTCTACAGCAGACCCTCCTTAGTGGGAGACAACAGCACCAGGTCATCTGTCTACAGCAGACCCTCCTTAGTGGGAGACAGCAGCACCAGGTCATCTGTCTACAGCAGACCCTCCTTAGTGGGAGACAGCAGCAGCAGGTCATCTGCATACAGCAGACCCTCCTTAGTGGGAGACAACAGCACCAGGTCATCTGTCTACAGCAGACCCTCCTTAGTGGGAGACAACAGCACCAGGTCATCTGTGTACAGCAGACCCTCCTTAGTGGGAGACAGCAGCACCAGGTCATCTGTCTACAGCAGATCCTCCTTAGTGGGAGACAGCAGCACCAGGTCATCTGTCTACAGCAGACCCTCCTTAGTGGGAGACAGCAGACCCTCCTTAGTGGGAGACAGCAGACCCTCTTTAGTGGGAGACAGCAGACCCTCCTTAGTGGGAGACAGCAGACCCTCCTTAGTGGGAGACAGCAGCACCAGGTCATCTGCGTACAGCAGAAACTTGATTTCAGTGTTGTGTAGGGTGAGACCAGGTGCTGCCGATTCTTCTAATGTTTTGGCCAGTTCATTAATGTCGATGTTAAATAGTGTTGGAATTACTGGGCAGCCCTGTTTCGCTCCCCGTCCCTGAGAGAAGAAGTCTGTTTTCTTACTGCCAATTTTAACAGCACATTTGTTTTTAGTGTACATTGATTTTATAACATCATATGTTTTCCCTCCAATACCACTTTCTATTAGTTTATAAAAAGACCTTTGTACCAAATCGAATCAAATGTTTTATCGAAGTCTACAAAACACGAGTAGATTGTCCCTTTGATATACTTGTTTGACAATTAGAGTGTGGAGGGTGTAAATATGGTCTGTTGTTTGATCACTTAAAATAAAAAAATCCAATCTGGTTTCTGCTCACGACATTGTGTTCATATTTCAAATTTGTCTCAATTTTTATAGACTGGTGTAATCCATCCCTGGTTCCAAATATCGGGGAAAATACCTGCAGTGAGGATAATGTTGAAGAGTTTGAGTATAGCCAATTTGAATTTGTGGTTTGTATATTTGATCATTTCATTTAAAATACCATCAGCACCACAGGCCTTTTTGGGTTGGAGAGTGCGTAGTTTTTCCAATAATTCTTCTTTGTGGAAGTATCCACATGATTCTGATAGTCTTTGACTGCTGATTCAAAAATGTTCTTGTATATCTTTTTGTTCTGGGCTCTTTGTTATATTGTTGTAGATGTTTTCAAAGTGATTTCTCCACATATCCCCATTTTGGATAGCCAATTCCTCCTGATGAGATTTGTTTCATTTATTCAAAATTTCCCAGAAGTGATTTGATTCTATTCTGTCTCTGTCTCTCTGTCTCTCTGTCTCTCTGTCTATCTTTCTCTCTCTCTCTCTCTCTCTCTCTCTCTCTCTCTCTCTCTCTCTCTCTCTCTCTCTCTCTCTCTCTCTCTCTCCCTCTCCCTCTCTCTCTTTCTGTCTCTCTCTTTCTGTCTCTCTCTCTCCCTCTCTCCTTCTCTTTCCCTCTCACTGCCATTCTTTCTTCCCCCTGTCTCTCTCTCTGTAATAATATAATCCGTGTTAAGGCTCAGTATACATTGTTTAATTTATCTGAGGGTATTTCAAACGTGTTTAGTTGAAGATCCGTGACAAACTGCCATGCTAACTGCCACATGCATAATCGCAAGTGTGCAGGCACCACACACACACACACACACACACACACACACACACACACACACACACACACACACACACACACACACACACACACACACACACACTCTGTGTGCTGCCCTTTACTACAAGGAAAGTGAATCAGCATGTCTCTCTCATGTTGTAAAGTAGTAACACAGCCATTCCTCCTTCCCCTAGTAGTAACACAGCCATTCCTCCTTCCCCTAGTAGTAACACAGCCATTCCTCCTTCCCCTAATAGTAACACAGCCATTCCTCCTTCCCCTAGTAGTAACACAGCCATTCCTCCTTCCCCTAGTAGTAACACAGCCATTCCTCCTTCCCCTAGTAGTAACACAGCCATTCCTCCTTCCCCTAGTAGTAACACAGCCATTCCTCCTTCCCCTAATAGTAACACAGCCATTCCTCCTTCCCCTAGTAGTAACACAGCCATTCCTCCTTCCCCTAGTAGTAACACAGCCATTCCTCCTTCCCCTTGTAGTAACACAGCCATTCCTCCTTCCCCTAGTAGTAACACAGCCATTCCTCCTTCCCCTAGTAGTAACACAGCCATTCCTCCTTCCCCTAGTAGTAACACAGCCATTCCCCCTCCCCCTAGTAGTAACACAGCCATTCTTCCTTCCCCTTGTAGTAACACAGCCATTCCTCCTTCCCCTAGTAGTAACACAGCCATTCCTCCTTCCCCTAGTAGTAACACAGCCATTCCCCCTCCCCCTAGTAGTAACACAGCCATTCCCCCTCCCCCTAGTAGTAACACAGCCATTCCTCCTTCCCCTAGTAGTAACACAGCCATTCCTCCTTCCCCTAGTAGTAACACAGCCATTCCCCCTCCCCCTAGTAGTAACACAGCCATTCCCCCTCCCCCTAGTAGTAACACAGCCATTCCTCCTTCCCCTAGTAGTAACACAGCCATTCCTCCTCCCCCTTGTAGTAACACAGCCATTCCTCAATGGAGTGATTGAAAAGCCTCTGTGCTTCAAAACCAAATGTCTACCTGGCCCACCACTCCACCTTGGACTAACGTCTACCTGGCCCACCACTCCCCCTTGGACTGTCTACCTGGCCCACCACTCCACCTTGGACTAACATCTACCTGGCCCACCACTCCACCTTGGACTAATGTCTACCTGGCCCACCACTCCACCTTGGACTAACATCTACCTGGCCCACCACTCCACCTTGGACTAATGTCTACCTGGCCCACCACTCCACCTTGGACTAACGTCTACCTGGCCCACCACTCCACCTTGGACTAATGTCTACCTGGCCCACCACTCCACCTTGGACTAACTTCTACCTGGCCCACCACTCCACCTTGGACTGTCTACCTGGCCCACCACTCCACCTTGGACTAACGTCTACCTGGCCCACCACTCCACCTTGGACTAACGTCTACCTGGCCCACCACTCCACCTTGGACTAATGTCTACCTGGCCCACCACTCCACCTTGGACTAACGTCTACCTGGCCCACCACTCCACCTTGGACTGTCTACCTGGCCCACCACTCAACCTTGGACTAACGTCTACCTGGCCCACCACTCCACCTTGGACTAACGTCTACCTGGCCCACCACTCCACCTTGGACTAATGTCTACCTGGCCCACCACTCCACCTTGGACTAACGTCTACCTGGCCCACCACACCTTAGACTTGAACATCCTCTATGACCAGGTCCACCTCTACAAGGCAGCTTTGCCAGCACCCTGAAGGACATCACCCTCAGCCACAGCCCCAGCGGCTCACAGCCACATCCCCACCCCAACCAGTTAACCCCCCCATGCCCCCTGTTCCTGCAACAGGTCCAACCCCTACTAATACCCCCACCAACCCCCACTAATACACCCCCCCATGCCCCCTGTTCCTTCAACAGGTCCAACCCCCACTTATACACCCCCCCAAACCCCATCCTGCAACAGACCCAACCCCCACTAATACCCCCACCAACCCCCACTAATACACCCCCCCATGCCCCCTGTTCCTTCAACAGGTCCAACCCCCACTAATACACCCCCCCAAACCCCATCCTGCAACAGACCCAACCCCCACTAATACCCCCACCAACCCCCACTAATACACCCCCCCATGCCCCCTGTTCCTTCAACAGGTCCAACCCCCACTAATACACCCCCCCAGCCCCATCCTGCAACAGACCCAACCCCCAATAATACTCCCACCAACCCCCACTAAGCTCCATCCTGCAACAGGCCCAACCCCCACTAATACACCCCCCCAAGCCCCGTCCTGCAACAGGCCCAACCCCCACCAATACACCCCCCCAAGCCCCGTCCTGCAACAGGCCCAACCCCCAATAATACCCCCACCAACCCCCACTAAGCCCCATCCTGCAACAGGCCCAACCCCCACTAATTCACCCCCCCAAGCCCCGTCCTGCAACAGGCCCAACCCCCACTAATTCACCCCCCCCAAGCCCCGTCCTGCAACAGGCCCAACCCCCAATAATACCCCCACCAACCCCCACTAAGCCCCATCCTGCAACAGGCCCAACCCCCACTAATTCACCCCCCCCAAGCCCCGTCCTGCAACAGGCCCAACCCCCACTAAGCCCCATCCTGCAACAGGCCCAACCCCCACTAATTCACCCCCCCAACCCCCATCCTTTGACCTAAGTGGTACATAATATATATCAGGTGACCTACTGTGATGGTCCGAGCCTAAACCACATGAAAACAACATTACACACTATGGAACACAAAGCTTTTACTATCTCATCCTGGAATATACAAGGTCTGAGGTCATCTGCCTTTAGCCTAAAGAGCAGGAACCCAGACTTCATCAAAGAAATTGGAAAATACAGACAGTGTCATCCTACAAGAAACCTGGTATAGAGGAGATGGACCCACTGGTTACAGAGAGCTGGTTGTCCCATCCGCCAAACTACCAGGAGTGATGGGATTTAGGGGGTTTGCTAATTTGGTATAGAGCAGACCTAACCCACACTATTAAATTAGTCAAAATAGGAACATTTTACATCTGGCTAGAAATTCAAAAGGAAATGAGAGAGAACAGAGAAAAATGTCCTCCTGTGTGCTACCTATATCCCCCCACTAGAATCCCCATACTTTAACGATGACAGCTTCTCCATCCTACCTATATCCCCCCACTAGAATCCCCATACTTTAATGAAGACAGCTTCTCCATCCTACCTATATCCCCCCACTAGAATCCCCATACTTTAATGAAGACAGCTTCTCCATCCTACCTATATCCCCCCACTAGAATCCCCATACTTTAATGAAGACAGCTTCTCCATCCTACCTATATCCTCCCCAATAGAATCCCCATACTATAACGATGACAGCTTCTCCATCCTACCTATATCCCCCCACTAGAATCCCCATACTTTAACGATGACAGCTTCTCCATCCTACCTATATCCCCCCACTAGAATCCCCATACTTTTAATGAAGACAGCTTCTCCATCCTACCTATATCCCCCCACTAGAATCCCCATACTTTAACGATGACAGCTTCTCCATCCTACCTATATCCTCCCCAATAGAATCCCCATACTTTAACGATGACAGCTTCTCCATCCTACCTATATCCTCCCCAATAGAATCCCCATACTTTAACGATGACAGCTTCTCCATCCTACCTATATCCTCCCCAATAGAATCCCCATACTTTAATGAAGACAGCTTCTCCATCCTACCTATATCACCCCACTAGAATCCCCATACTTTAACGATGACAGCTTCTCCATCCTACCTATATCCCCCCACTAGAATCCCCATACTTTAATGAAGACAGCTTCTCCATCCTAGAGGGAGAAATCAATGATTTCCAGGCCCAGGGACATGTACTAGTTTGTGACGACCTAAACTCTGCATGCAGAATTCTGCAAAAATATCCTCCACGAACAACCTAAAACACCAAATAATGCCTGCAGAGCAGAATTAGGCCGATACCTGCTAATTATCAAAATTCAGAAAAGAGCCGTTAAATTCTACAACCACCTAAAAGGAAGCGATTCCCAAACCTTCCATAACAAAGCCATCACCTACAGAGAGATGAACCCGGAGAAGAGTCCCCTAAGCACACTGGTCCTGGGGCTCTGTTCACAAACACAAACACACCCCACAGAGCCCCAGGACAGCAACACAATTAGACCCAACCAAATCATGAGAAAACAAAAAGATAATTACTTGACACATTGGAAAGAATCAACAAAAAAACAGAGCAAACTAGAATGCTATTTGGCCCTAAACAGAGAGTACACAGTGGCAGAATACCTGACCACTGTGACTGACCCAAACTTAAGGAAAGCTTTGACTATGTACAGACTCAGTGAGCATAGCCTTGCTATTGAGAAGGCTGCCAAAGGCAGACCTGGCTCTCAAGAGAAGACAGTCTATGTGCAACACTACCCACAAAATGAGGTGGAAACTGAGCTGTACTTCCTAACCTCCTGCCAAATGTATGACCATATTAGAGACACATATTTCCCTTACATTACGCAGACCCACAAATAATTTGGAAACAAATCCAATCACAGCATCGAGATGTGTGACCTGTTCCTACAAGAAAAGGGCAACCAGTGAAGAACAAAAATAAATACAACCCAGAAAGAGGAAGGAGAGAAGCAAGTGACAGGAGGTGAGGAAGAGGGGATAGCTGCATAGACAGGAAGGGGAGGATGGGGGCTGGGAAATCGAACTATGGAGGAAGTAAAGGGTAAGGTAGTACTAAGTGATGTATGGGTCAGTGTTAAGAGAAGGGGACTGAGAGAGAGAGACGGGGAGAGAGAGAGACGGGGAGAAAGAGGGTTAGGGAGGTGGAGAGAGGTGGAGAGGGAGGCTTAGCGAAAGTGCAAGAGGAGGAGGGATGAGAATAAAAGGAATTGACAGTAAGTGGGAGAAAGGAAGGGAGAGAGAGAGAGAGAGAGAGAGGGGAAGAGTGATTTTGTTCTACGACCTACTATGTTTGATTGACAGCTATGAGGCGTGTCATAATAGCAAATGGACGGTGTAGCAGAGCACTGGCAGCTGTCATGGTGTTAACCTGGCAGTGTGTGTGTGTGTGTGTGTGTGTGTGTGCGTGCGTGCGTGTGTGTGTGTGTGCGTGCGTGCGAGCGTGTGTGTGTGTGTGTGTGTTATGTAATTTGGTGTGTATGATGGCTGCTCTGGGGTTTGAACCTGTATAGGATATCTCACCAGGGAACTAGCCAACGGAAGGCAACGCTATAAATGTACAGGTGTCGGATCGTCATTTGATCTCTCTTGTTGCTGAGAATTTTCCTGGAACTTGTTGTCTATTTGAGTTTTTAAAAGGCTTCTAAAGTTTGGAATTTCCACTTTTACATTTCAGACTTGATTTGCCATAACTAAAAATGTATTAACCGCTACAAAAATATCCATTAATTATAATCCACACAATAATTGACATTTTATGTTGCTGCAGGAGCGTGTGTGTGTGTGTGTGTGTGTGTGTGTGTGTGTGTGTGTGTGTGTGTGTGTGTGTGTGTGTGTGTGTGTGTGTGTGTGTGTGTGTGTGTGTGTGTGTGTGTTTGTGTGTGTGTGAGGGCCATTGATCCTTGTCCCATTGTGTAATGGCTTGGCTTTGAAGACACTATTGATTGGTACTGCGTCTACAGATGTAGGATCTTAATTCTGTCTGTCTGTCATGCTCTGTTCTTTTCTACCTCTGTTCTGTGCTCTCTTCACCTTCTCTCTCTTCACCTTCTCTCTCTTCACATTCTCTCTCTTCTCATTCTCTCTCTTCCTTCTCTCTCTTCTCCTTCTCTCTCTTCACCTTCTCTCTCTTCTCGTTCTCTCTCTTCACATTCTCTCTCTTCTCCTTCTCTCTCTTCACCTTCTCTCTCTTCTCCTTCTCTCTCTTCACCTTCTCTCTCTTCACCTTCTCTCTCTTCACCTTCTCTCTCTTCTCGTTCTCTCTCTTCACCTTCTCTCTCTTCACATTCTCTCTCTTCACCTTCTCTCTCTTCACCTTCTCTCTCTTCTCGTTCTCTCTCTTCACCTTCTCTCTCTTCTCCTTCTCTCTCTTCTCCTTCTCTCTCTTCACGTTCTCTCTTCCATCCATATGTCTGAAACCAGTGTCAATGTGTGATCTACACCGCAGGAGGTTGGTGGCACCTTAATGAAGGAGAACAGGATCGTGGTAATGACTGGAACGGAATCACTGGAATGGAATCAAATACATCAAACATGTGGTTTCCAGGGGTTTGATGCCGTTCCATCATCTCCGTTCCACACATTATTATGAGCCGTTCTCCCCTCATCAGCTTCCTGTGATCTACAACAACACACACACACACAGACACACAGACACACAGACACACACACACACACACACACACACACACACACACACACACACACACACACAGGGCATTAGTAGCCATTGTCACGTCTCATTTTTGAAAGGGCAAGTTTTAAAGAGAAGGGCATTCACCTTTCAGAGATTACAGAGACATTTATTTTCACCTGACATATCAACCCCTCACACACACACACACACACACACACACACACACACACACACACACACACGCAAAGTTAGTGTTTCAGCTAAAGCATTTACTTTTAAGTGCATTATGTTATCTCTGTAAAGGTAGCATAGTTACAGGCTTTGGTTTTTCCATTTATGTTTTGACAACATTAGCACGTTAGCACGTTAGCACGTTAGGCACACCGATTGGTGTCACCTTGTTAGTCAGTATGTGTTTCACCTGTGCTGGTCCGGATGCTATTTGAGAGATGTTGTCTTGAGAGATGTGGAGGGTCAAAAAAAAAAAAAAAAAAGTATTTTATCTGATCTTCCCTGTTTTCATTTTGGCGCCACCTTTTTGGTTTGCTTCCTGTCTTTAAGTTTGTTGTGGGTTTTAATTCAATTTGCCTCTTCTTGGGCAGATTTAGTGGGTCTCAGGGTGGATGTCTTTTAGGTCCCAGTTGTTGTTACTAGTCAACTTTCAGTGGACACCCCCCCATGAGTGTCTTTTAGATTCCCTCCGAAAACCTCCACCTGTTTCGTTTTGGTTGTTGTTAGTGACTGTTGATTCCTCCTTCTGTTTGAGCAACAATTTTGGGGGGTTTCTTGCTGGGCAATGTAACAACATGTTTAAATGTTTTGGACACAATGCTAATGTAACATACAGTATAGCTGTGTTTACACAGTCCCCCCAATTCTGATGTGTATGTGATACCTATCTCATATTTTCCCCAATGCGTAAACAGTAGAAACTACATGTAATCTGATCTTTTGAGTTATGCATCCTAAGTGTTGTGATTTAATTAAGAACTTAAAGACTCTTGTTAGTTGACCTTTATGCCCCTCTTCATTAAAACCTGTTGAGGCCAGGGGGCAGGATCTTATCCCGGTATTGGGATTCATTGTCATGTGACCATGGCGGGGAATTCAAAACTGCAAGAGTAATCATTTCAAATACTCAAATAATCAACTATTTTCCTCCATTTGAAAGATACACATCTCCTAAATCTAACCACGCTGTCCGATTTTCAAAGAGGCTTTACGGAGAATGCATAAAGTTAGGTTATGTTAGGAGAGTACATTGACAATAGCTGTGTGTAATGTTTAGCCAATTCAAAGAAGGGCATCAACAGACAGAAAACTAGCTAGAATTATACACTTACCTTTGACAATCTGCATCAGATGACACTCATAGGACATTATGTCATACAATACATGCATTTTTAGTTCCATCAAGTTCATATTTATATCCAAAAACAGCATTTACAGTCGCGGTGAAATTCAGAATTTTTTTCGGCTCGAATGCTCCCAGTGAATCCAGCATTACAAATCACGGAATTACTATTCGAAAACATTGGTAAATTATAATATTGTCATTCAAAGAATAATATATTATCATCTCGTAATTGCTACCGAATGGCCAGATCTCAAAATAACTTTACTGGGAAATCACATTTTGCAATAAACGGGGTACTATGCTAAGAACAATAAGCTAAGCTATACAGTTAGCATCATCTAATATCGATAATAACATTGTAAATATCCCCTTACCTTTGATTATCTCCATCAGAAGGCACTGCCAGGATTCCCAGGTCCAGAACAAATGTGGTTTCTTTTGACAAAGTTCATAATTTATGTCCAAATAACACCAAATAGTTAGCGTTCAGTAGGCTCCCACAAAACGTGGTGGGGGGGTGTAAAGTCACGCCGAAAAGCTAAAAAAAACCTAGTAAATAATCTATTTACGTTCGTTCAAACATGTCAAACGTTGTTTAGCATTAATCTTTTGGTCCATTTTTAACGTGAAACATCAGTAAACATCAGTAATATTTTCACACAACCTATCAAGTGTCTAGATAAACGATTATGACAAAGACACTCTTCTCAGATTCATGCGCAGGCGCAAAAAATGAAGTGATGACGTGTCAACTTGTAAGCTTTCTTATTCGGTCTGTATTCATCACAGATGCTTCAAACAACTTTCTAAAGATCGTTGACATCTAGTGGAAGCAGTAGGAGTTGCGAACTGAATCCTTTCTCACTATGGTATCTATAAAACAATGACACTAAATAGTACAGTCACAAAATTCACATTTTTTTTTTATCTATTTTTCACAGGTTTTTGCCTGCAATATGAGTTTTGTTATACTTACAGACACCATACAAACTGTTTTAGAAAATTCAGAGTGTTTTCTATCCAAACCTGAACAATAATATGCATATTCTAGCTTCTGAGTTGGTGTAGGAGGCAGTTAAAAATGGGCACATATTTTTTCCAAAATTCTCAATACTGCCCCCTAGCCCAAACATGATTGGTTACATGGACTCTCCAATTAATAAACCTCATATGATTGGTGACATGGACTCTCCAATGAATAAACCTCATATGATTGGTTACATGGACTCTCCAATTAATAAACCTCATATGATTGGTTACATGGACTCTCCAATTAATAAACCTCATATGATTGGTTACATGGACTCTCCAATTAATAAACCTCATATGATTGGTTACATGGACTCTCCAATTAATAAACCTCATATGATTGGTTACAGAGATCCTCCAGTTAATAAACCTCATATGATTGGTGACATGGACTCTCCAATTAATAAACCTCATATGATTGGTTACAGAGATCCTCCAATTAGCTACACGTTGGTAAGTCATTAAGTCTTAATGGGATCCATTACATGTACATGTGAGTCATTTAACAGACTCTCTTATCCAGAGACACTTAAAGTTAGTGAGTCATTTAGCAGACTCTCTTATCCAGAGACACTTAAAGTTAGTGAGTCATTTAGTAGACTCTCTTATCCAGAGACACTTAAAGTTAGTGAGTCATTTAGTAGACTCTCTTATCCAGAGACACTTAAAGTTAGTGAGTCATTTAGTAGACTCTCTTATCCAGAGACACTTAAAGTTAGTGAGTCATTTAGTAGACTCTCTTATCCAGAGACACTTAAAGTTAGTGAGTCATTTAGCAGACTCTCTTATCCAGAGACACTTAAAGTTAGTGAGTCATTTAGTAGACTCTCTTATCCAGAGACACTTAAAGTTAGTGAGTCATTTAGTAGACTCTCTTATCCAGAGACACTTAAAGTTAGTGA